>NC_057794.1:214250684-214387218 GCF_018294505.1 Triticum aestivum | reverse complement strand
ATGAAAGCCCGGACATCCGGCCTCCCCTGTCTGCGCACAGTGAAGGGCCGAGGCCTGTGTACCCCTTCTCCCCCCTAGACTATATATACTCCACCTCATCCAACTTTCTAGGGTTAGCGAAGGATTAGTTCATATTTCGTGTGAGAGCTTTGCTCAACCACTTGGTTACCTTCTCCTCGAAGATTCGAGCCTCCACCGGAGAAGATCCCCCAAGCGGATTCAAGATCCCTTTTAGGGAAGAACTCAAGACCTCCTCACGGAGAAGAATGGCTACCTTTGTATCATCCCTAGTTGATTGTGTACCGTGTATCTCTCTTTGTGTTTCGAGGATCTAGCACATGTGTGACTTAATCTTGTCGGTTTGAGTGTCTCTCTTGTGTTTTCCCCGTGTTCTCCCTTGTTTCCCTCCTCGTGTTCTTCGTGTTCATCGCGGGATCCGCTCCTTTCGTGAAAGATCGGCCGACTAGGGTTCCACCCTACATCATCTTGCTATCTAGAGCCACATGGATCACGATTTCGGAGCCTCCCCGTTGTGTTGCTAGCCTAATTTTGTTGATTTTGTCCCTAATTCGAAAATTCCCCACAAAAATAGCCCCAAATGTTTTTTGTGATTTGTTAATGTGATGAAGTTTTGTTGGATTTGTTGCGCGGATTTCGTGTGTTGCAGGTAGATCTAGCTTTCCATTCACTTTTCCCCAATTTCCATCCACAAATTTCTCTGAATTTTGCCTAGATTTGACCTCTCCTTGTGAAGATCTTTGAATCCATCCACGGATCCAAAGCCCGGACATCCGGCCCGACCAGCCCGGACATCCGGCCTCGACCCCGGACGTCCGGCCCCTGGCAGCAGCACTTCCTCTCCACCGCCCATTTTTCGTCCATTTTTCGCCAAATTTTGTTTCCGGTGCCCACATATACTTCTGCATACCTCCACCACTTCCGCATAGCACCACCATATACCACTTACAACACCACCGCTTACCAACTCTGACTCCGACAATTTTGGTCCAATTTTGCTTTGAGAATTTGAGTTGCGGTACCGTGTCCTACTTGTGTTTCGGCTATTTAGGTACGGTTCGACATCAACATCACCGCCCCTCATCTTCGGCACGGACGCGTCATCAACAACGACCACCTCGACTACATCTTGATATTCATAATTGGATCACTGTCATCCGTTCTTGCTTACGGACATGGAACCGAAGAACGGTAACCTCGTCTTGGTATCGTGATACATCATTCTTGCCATTACATTGATAGCCATCATAGCCTTACTCCTTTGCGTTGCTTACCCATTGAGACTAGCCATTGAGTATTGCCGGCAACGAGACTTGTGCATATTAGTGATCATAGTTCCCATAGCATACATACATCATTGTTGCATATCTTGGTATCATCTCTTGTGTCACAAGGTTGTCATCGCATACACAATTGCTATCTTGGTTTGTGAAGCATTGCATGAGAAAAGAGCTCAAACATCAAAGATCCAAACAAGCTTTTAAGCAAAAGGAAAAGATAAGTAAAGAGCTTTTAAGCAAGAACCATAGCATCATACAACATTAAGATTGTCATACTCGATCATCTTGGATCATCGCATAGAAACACCTTGCATAGAGCATACTTGGGATAGAAGGCCTTGCATTTTTGCTTAGTAGGTTGTGCACAAGTCTTTCTATCCGCCTATTGTGCAATCGTGCTAGCGTCTCTCTAGTACTTGTGCAACAAGAGCATTTTGTGGATTCCACATTTCGGCTCATCCTCTGTTGCCCAACCCCACTTATCTCTTTGCATGTGTGTTTCCGTGTACACACCATTGCTTGGTCTACTTGTTACATTGCAATCTTGGGAATCTTTTCCAACATTATTGAAACTCACTTACAATTGCATTAAGTTTTGTGCCACCATCCTAACCAAGCTCCACCATAAGCTTTTACTTGTGTAGGTGAGAGAAACCGACAAGAATTGGTACCAATTTTGCTATTTCCTTGTCCACAGTGGAGTGATCATTGATCCACTTTCAACTTCAGTCGTGGTACATTTGGTATCCGTTCTTATCTTTCTACCACTCACATTGTGTATCTTGGAATGATGGATAGGCCAAGTACTTCTACCAACCCACTCTTCATTGAGCACGACGACGACATGAACTCCTACGTCACCAAGAGCCACCTCTTTGGTGCACAACGTGCTTTGCATCAAGAGCAACAAGAAATGAGTGAACGCATCGACAACCTCAGCACCGACTTGCGACTCTCCGAGATACGTACAAGAGACTACTTCGACCAAAGGCTCGACGATCACAAGCAAGAGAATGACGCAAGGATGGATGAAATTCGCGCTTTGTTGCTCAACCGCTCTTCTTCCACTTCGTCTTCATCAAGAAGGACTCGCTCAAGCTGACACTCCGACTTCACCCTCTCCGGCTCAAGTACACCGACATCGAACACTCTACGCTGTGTCGTGCTCCACGATCGTCATGGAAGCCTCAATCCTCTACGCGACACCGACTCTCAAGAGCGACGACAACATCAAACCCAAGAGGCCTTTGCGCTAGCACGAGAACGGCAACGTACACGCCAACATGAAGAGGAAGAGCGCGTGCGTCTACACCAAGATGCACAAGATGCCGAGGCACAATGCCAAGAACAACAACGTCATGAAGCTCAAGCACTTGCGGCGCAACAAGCCCTCCAAGATTCAAGTCAAGCCGTAGCCAACCGAGGCTGCCAAGCTCATGAACATGAAGAAGAACTTCGCGAAGAAGTTCAAGAACGAAGATTTCAAGCTTGCGTGCATCGTCAAGTTCCTCAAGTTCCTCCTCGAGCTCGACAAGCTCCTCCACAAGCTCGCCAACAACAACAAGTTCCTCAAGAGCATGACGACAATGGAAATCTTCCACGACAAGATCAACATGAGGTTGACAACCCTCCTCACCAAGAGCGACACGAGTTTGACAATCATCAACAACATGGGCGTCATCATCCCCGACACCAACACAATGAAGAACAACGCTACGGAAAGCTCAAGTTCACCATGCCAAAGTTCGATGGAAGCAACGATCCCGAAGAGTACCTTTCATGGGCATTGAAGGTCGACAAAATCTTCTGTTTGCACAACTATGAAGAAGAGAAGAAGATCGCAATGGCATCCCTTGAGTTCCGAGACTATGTCCTCATTTGGTGGGAACAAGTCATAGAGCGCCGAGAGGCAAGAGGTGAACCACCCATCACTACTTGGGCGCAAATGAAGGATGTCATGAGAGCAAGCTTCGTGCCTACCTACTACAACCGCGACCTCTTCAAGAAACTCCAACTACTCAAGCAAGGAACCAAGAGCGTTGAAGAGTACTACAAGGAGATGGAGATTGCCATGATAAGAGCCAATGTCACGGAAGACGATGAGCAAACTATGGCACGTTTCTTGAATGGACTCAACCATCCTATCAAGAAGATTGCCGACTTCCAGCCATACTCGAACCTCATCAAGCTAGTACATCAAGCTACCAAAGTGGAACGTCAAGTGCAAGATGATTACAAGTATGCCAAGTTCTCATCCAAGTCATATGGCTTCTCGAACACCCAAGCTTCAACGACTCCAACACCGTCTACCAAGCCTTCTACAAGCAACGTCGACAAGTCGAGTTCCAAGAAAGCTTCATAAACTCCAAGTCATCCTCCTACTACGAGCAACTTCAAGCCGAGAGCTTCATCCTCATCCACTCCAACCGATGAGACTGTCAAGACGAGTTCCTTCAAATGCTTCCCATGCGGAGGCCGAGGCCACAAGTCCTACGAGTGCACCAACAAGCAGACCATGATCCTCAACGACGACGGCACCTACGACTCGATGAGTGAAGGAGAAATGGACACTCTTGAGCAAGTCGCCATGTACCGGCAAGTGAACGATGAAGAGGAACAAGTCTTTTGCGATGAAGATTCAAGTCCCGCTCTTGTTGTATCAAAGCTCTTGACTCTCCAACATCACCAAGAAGAAGACCAAAGACGCCACATATTCCACACCAAGGCCGACATCAATGGAAGATTCGTCAAGGTCATCATCGATGGAGGGAGTTGCCATAACCTCGCAAGTGAAGAACTTTGCTCCAAGCTCCAATTGCCGAAGACGAAGCCCCCACATCCATACAAAGTGCAATGGCCTAGCGGCTCCGGCACTATCCAAGTCGAGAATCGAGTACAAGTCTCCTTCAAAATTGGCGCCTACGAAGGCACCTTAGAGTGCGACATCATTCCAATGACCGTTTGCCACCTTCTCCCTGGACGCCCATGGCAATTTGATAGAGGAGTCATCCACAACGGCTGAACGAACCACTACATCTTCAAGATGAAGAGCAAGGAGTACGTACTTTGTCCCATGTCTCCAAGCCAATTTGTCGCCGACAAGCAAGCCATCCATCGTGGAGATCATAGTGAGAGAGCGAGCCACCAAAAAGAGAGTGAGCGCCGCAAGCCCAAATCAAGAGCCTCCACGATGAGCGAAAAGAAGAACTTAGTCTTATTTGCCAGCAAAACTGAGATAAGAGGAGTGTGTGAGAACCTATCTAGTGTCCTACACTACGTCCTTTTGTGCAAGGACAATGAACCACAAACTAACACCTCTCACACTCTTCGTCTAGTGTTGTCTTCGATTTTGCAGGAATTTCACAATGTTTTCCCCGACGAGCTACCTCCGAGACTACCTCCACTACGAGGCATCGAGCACCGCATCGACTTCATCCCCGGAGCACCACAACCGAACAAAGCTCCCTACCGCGTCAACCCCGAAGAAACCAAAGAAATACAAAGGCAAGTAAAGCATCTCATAGACCATGGACATGTCCGTGAAAGTTTGAGCCCTTGTGTCGTCCCGGTCATTCTTGTGCCAAAACGAGACGGTAGCTTTCGCATGTGCTTCGATTGTAGACCTATCAATGCTATCACCGTTCGTTATAGGTATACCATCCCACGCCTTGATGATATGCTTGATGAACTTAGTGGTGCCACTATCTTCTCAAAAATTGATCTTAAGAGTGGTTACTATCAAATCCGCATACACGAGGGTGATGAATGGGAACCCGCTTTCAAAACCAAATTTGGGTTGTATGAGTGGTTAGTCATGCCTATGGGTCTATCGGATGCATCGGGTACTTTTATGCATCTTATGAATCATGTCTTCTGCCCTTATATTGGTGTGTTTGTTCTGGTCTACTTCGATGATATTCTTGTTTTTAGCAAGTCTCTCAAAGATCATGTCACCCATGTCCGAACTATTTTACAAACTCTTCGAAAAGAGCATCTCTATGGTAATATGGAGAAATGCCTTTTTGGCGTTGACAAGCTCATTTTCTTGGGTTTTGTTGTATCTTCTAAGGGTGTTCATGTTGATGGGTCCAAGATAAATGCTATTAATACGTGGCCACAACCAACCAATTTGCAACAAGTGCGTAGTTTTCCTGGCCTTGCAGGTTTCTATTGTCGCTTTGTGAAAGATTTTAGCACCATTGCTTCGCCTTTGCATGCTTTGAGCAAGAAGAATGCGCCTTTTGTTTGGGGATCATCCCAAGATAGCGCTTTCAATGAGCTTAAGAATTTTCTTACTCATGCTCCCGTGCTTGCTTTACCCAACTTTGACAAACCCTTTGAGATTCATTGCGATGCTAGTGGTAATGGCATAGGAGGTGTGTTAACGTAAGAAAGCACCCCATAGCTTACTTTAGTGAGAAACTCTCTGGCGCACAACTAAATTACCCCATATATGCCAAAGACCAATATGCTTTAGTCCGCGTTTTGCATGAATGGAACACTATCTTCGCCCTCATGAGTTTATCATTCATACTGATCATGAAACGCTCAAGTACCTTAAGGGCCAAACCAAGTTGAACAAGCAACATGCTAAATGGAGTGAATTTATTGAGTCTTTTCCTTATGTCATCAAGTTTATTAAGGGTAAGGAAAACATTGTGGAGGATGCCCTTTCTTGCATATGCATGCTTGTTACTCAACTTGAATTGGATGTCATCAGTTTTGAGCATATAAAAGACTTGTATGAGCATGATCCTACTTTTGCTACTCCTTATGCAAAGTGTTTGATGCACACCTCTTGGGAACACTATTACATCAAATATGGATATCTTATGAGAGCTAACAAACTTTGCATCCCCGAGTCTTCTCTTCGTTTGTTGCTTTTGCAGAAATCTCATGGATGAGGCTTAATGGGACATTTTGGACGCGACAAGACGTTCGCTACGCTCTCAAAGAACTACTATTGGCCCAAGATGTTTCGTGACGTCAACCGCTTCACCAACCGATGCTCTACATGTCGCAAAGCTAAGTCTAAAGCTCAATCCCATGGCCTTTATATGCATCTACCAATTCCATATCAAGACATTAGCATGGACTTTTTACTTGGTTTGCCTAGGACTAGAAATGGGAAGGATTCGGTATTTGTCGTTGTGTACCATTTCTCTAAAATGGCACATTTCATTCCTTGCAACAAGATAGACCATGCTTCACATGTTGCTAATCTCTTTTCTAGGGAAATATTGCATCTACACGGAGTGCCAAAGACGATCCTCTCGGACCGCGACGTCAAGTTCCTTAGCTACTTTTGGAAGACCCTCTGCGCCAAGCTCGGAATCAAGCTACTCTTCTCCATGGCATATCATCCACAAACCGACAGCCAAACGGAGGTGACCAACCGCACACTTTCCGCTCTACTTCGAGTACTCATCAAGAGGAACATCAAGGAGTGGGAGGAGTGCCTACCTATCGTCGAGTTCGCCTACAACCGAGCAAGACATTCAAGAACCGGCAAGTCCCCCATCGAGGTCGTCTACGAATTCAACCCATTGTCACCGTTGGGCATTCTTCCTCTACCACTCCAAGAGCGGATCAATTTGGACGCAAGTGCAGGAGTGACACATCTCAAGAAGGTGCATGAAGATACAAGACACACCATCGAACGCCAAGTTCTATGCCTTGCGACCAAGATCAACTTCAACAAGCAACCTATGGTATTCAACATTGGAGATCTTGTGTGGCTACACCTTCGAAAGGACCACTTTCCCCAAGAACGCAAGTCCAAACTTCGACCACGAGTGGACGGACCCTTCAAGGTGCTTGC
The DNA here is from genome assembly GCF_018294505.1 of Triticum aestivum. Lineage (NCBI taxonomy): Eukaryota > Viridiplantae > Streptophyta > Magnoliopsida > Poales > Poaceae > Triticum > Triticum aestivum. The sequence continues at coordinate 214,380,099 of NC_057794.1, read as the reverse complement.
ACGCTACAACGACAACACCTACAAGATCGACATTCCATGCAACAAGTACTCCGTGAGCGACATCTTCAACGTCAAGGATCTCTCGCCCTACCATGGTGATGAGGATTTCAATCCGAGGTCGGATCTTCCCCAAGGGAGGAGAGATGATGCGGAGCATCCTACGGTCATCCCCATGGACCTACCATCGCCTCAACAAGAGCCAAGAGGACCCACGACACGAGCTAGAGCTAGAGTCTCAAGACCGAGGTGACTTCTCTCCATAGTGATATTACATATGATCCTCTCGAGACATGGCTACTACCTAAATCCGAGATGTTATGCATGATTAGGTACCAAGAGGACTCTCCCGAAGATGCATGTGAAGACGGACAAGCCGCCAAGTCGACGGATGAAGAGGAATGTTGATAGAGGCGAGGGTGTCCCGATCTTTCGATGAGATGATAACTATCGATTTGGTGGAGACGACTTTGACGATCCGACTACAAACGTGCACGACGTTGCGCCTTAGCAATCGCTAAACCAATCTCCTGAGGTTACTGACGATGCCGGAAGCACGGTCAGCCTGACCACGAAGGTCTATTCCTGCAAGCAATCGAAGAACGAGCAAGAATATGATAAAGCAATCTGAATATCGCAAATATATATGAGGTATTGATAATGGTGGGGATCCGTAAGCGGTCTTGGTCTGGTCGTTGGACACAAACGAAGTACACAAAGTTGCAATGGCTAACTTTTAACTAAACAAATCCCAAGGAAAAGCTACTAGATGGATCTACTTATATAGGAGCAAGGGGTGGCGGCCAAGGAGGTGGGAGGACGTCCCAAGGCAGCCTAAAACTAAATCTAGGTCGTACAAGGCCAATGGGCCCAAGTGGAGGTGATGTAACACCTTTGGACTTGTAGTTTGACTCGGATTCTGCTGCAGCACCAGATTGTTTCGTCCACAACTCAACGCTCCGAACGAATTTGAAGGTGATTCCAATTGGGTTGGAAAGTGCACGAAATCTAGTTTCCAACAAAAAAAGAATCACCCAATTCGGAGTCCGTATGAAAAACTTGTGTGTGTTTTGAGTCAGGTATGTCTGTGCAGTCCGAATCTGAATCCAGAACGTGAGAGACTTGGACTCTATCTTCTCTTGGGCCAAAAGTGACGTGAGAGAACTTTTTGGACAGCAAATAAACATCTCTTTCTTCCTTATCTTCATATGTGGATTGTACAAATGTCCCATACACCTGCAATTAGACAAAACACAAAAGTGTGTGAAGTATTTTTGTTCTGGATAACATAAATAGATTATTCAATAGTTTGCACTAGAAATCACCTGACAAATATGCATATATGCAATATTTTTGGTCATATCCAAGGTAGTCATGTCCTCATCATCCTCCCCTTCTTGAAAATAAAGCCGTCCTCGGCGTTGCTTAATCTGAAATGTGGCTAACAAAAGAGACAAGGTGTACATGTTGTATATGTATATGTCATCCATTTTTACTTCCCTTGATTTTTGCATATATGACACATGAATAGATGAGTAACTTGCATAGTTCATAAAATCTAAAGCCAAAAAATTAGCACAAGAAGTAGAAGGCATGAAAATATTGCAACTCAGTTTGCACATATAAGTGAAGCTATTATTCATTTCAAAAGATTGACAATGTTCATCATTAAACCATCCCAACATTGGTGAATAAACCTTACTTGCATCAAATTTACATGCTACAACATGCTTAAATAAGCAAACATGCAATAAGTCATTCAACACAGAATCATCACCAAGATTAGAGGTCATATCAAAATGATTAAACATTGGTTCTTTTGCATCAATAGTTAATTCAATGGGTGCACTCAAAATTGTTGGTATTTCAGTTGTTTGATCACATGGCAAAGTCAAATTATCAACATAGTCCTCTAAAATAGGTGGTGTGATCAAAGTAGTGGGTAGCTCATCAGATGGTGCATTCAAATTGACAAGGCATTCATCATTCTCATGTAGAGATGGAAGATCAGTACCTTTGTCATTACCTCTTATGATCAACTCAGATGATGTAGCCACTCTCAGGGGCGATGTGTCACATGGTGGAGGTGATGTAGTCCTGACAACAACGGATGTGGTTGTCATAGTATGCCTAGTAGTTGAAGGAACAATCATATCAACTCTTGGAATGTGCACCGTGCGCTTGTTCTCCTCGTGGACAACATGTCGTTTTATTTCCTGTTCAGCTTTGCAAGCAAGATGAAACAAATGGTCCATAGGATAACACTCTTCATGAATTAGTATCTCTTGAATATCACGGTTTAATCCTCCCCAAAATCTATCCATAAAATCATCTTCACTTTCTTCTAAAGAGGAATGCAACAAGGTAGTTTGTAAATCATCATAATATTTTGTTACAGTTTCACTACCTTGTTTTAAGTTTTGCAACTTCTTAATCATGTCACGAGTATAATAAGCAGGGACGAAAGTATGTCGCATGGCAAGTTTCAAATCATCCCAAGTAGTAGGTATATAATCAGGGTGTAACCGACAATATTCACTCCACCAAACCAAAGCATAACCAGTGAAAGAACCAACCGCAACCTTAACCTTTTTATGTTCATCGAAATTATGGGAAGCAAATATATTTTTTATGTCGAACTCCCATTCAATATATAAAGCAGGTTTAAAACAGCCATTAAATGGTGGTATAGATACATTAACCTGATCATGTGCATTTGGATGTTTGTGCACCTCTCGTGACGGTTGTGGTATTTGCAAAGGTGGTGGCACGTCTCCTGCGATCGACAAAGCCCATGAATTGACTCTGGATCCTGTCATGATTAGTAGAACAAGAAACAAAACCCAAAAATAATGTTCCTATAACTACTAGGATGTGGTGGTAAAACGCTCACAGTAAAGCAAATATCAATGTCTTACAAGTTCTTACCATGCAGCGGGCGGTGATCGGCAACCAGCGGTGTCAAGTAACTCCGAATATTGAGTAAAGCGATTGCCAGGGGAGCGTACGTATACACGGTGTAGAAATATGTGGAGCTGGGTTGGCTATATATGGTAGCAAAAGATTAGCAATAATCAATTCAAAGATGCAATGTTGAATAAACGCTCAACGACGGTACTGTGCTGGTCCTAGGCTAGACCGAACTAGAGACGCGAGCCTAGAACACTAATGAGGTCACGTCGTAGCACAACTAGCATCAATGAAGGACACTAAGTAGCTCTGGACAGCAAGATATAAGTGAAGATCACAACGGCAGTAAAGATAATGAGGTGAAACAACAGCCAAGCAGGATATATCAACAACTTTGTCTCCAACTTTCCTCTGAAAAAGTTTGTGCCGATTTTTTTGTTTTTTTTTCTTCTCTCTTTTTTTTCCTCACACTTTTTTTTCTTTCTCTCCTTTTTTTTCTCTGACTTTTTTTTCTCCTTTTTTTCTCTCGTTTTTTCTCTCTCTTTTTTTCTCCCTCTTTCCAAAACAAACTAGATAAGATGCAGATTGGATCAAGTGAAGATGTGAACGATCTCAACTATTATTATGACAATGAACAGTGCATAGCACGTGGTGGAAATTAATAGATGGGATGGTGGACGGCGGAAGGGATAATGATGCATCGGCGGCGTGACTAATGTGAACAGAACTCGAAACTCTAAATGAACTAGACACTAAGACCAGCAACTCGACACGACGATGCAACCGATAATTCAACTATGCAAGCAATGAAAAGAAAATTGCAAAGGCTCAGACTGGCTTGGACCAAGGATGAATAGATCTAACTCTTTTTTGTGGCTTTTTCTTGGACAATAGGTAAGAAAATAAATCTAATCTAGGAAAACTAGAAATTCTCACCGAGCAACCTGAAAACTGATACCACTTGATAGAGGCGAGGGTGTCCCGATCTTTCGATGAGATGATAACTATCGATTTGGTGGAGACGACTTTGACGATCCGACTACAAACGTGCACTACGTTGCGCCTTAGCAATCGCTAAACCAATCTCCTGAGGTTACTGACGATGCCGGAAGCACGGTCAGCCTGACCACGAAGGTCTATTCCTGCAAGCAATCGAAGAACGAGCAAGAATATGATAAAGCAATCTGAATATCGCAAATATATATGAGGTATTGATAATGGTGGGGATCCGTAAGCGGTCTTGGTCTGGTCGTTGGACACAAACGAAGTACACAAAGTTGCAATGGCTAACTTTTAACTAAACAAATCCCAAGGAAAAGCTACTAGATGGATCTACTTATATAGGAGCAAGGGGTGGCGGCCAAGGAGGTGGGAGGACGTCCCAAGGCAGCCTAAAACTAAATCTAGGTCGTACAAGGCCAATGGGCCCAAGTGGAGGTGATGTAACACCTTTGGACTTGTAGTTTGACTCGGATTCTGCTGCAGCATCAGATTGTTTCGTCCACACCTCAACACTCCGGACGAATTTGAAGGTGATTCCAATTGGGTTGGAAAGTGCACGAAATCTAGTTTCCAACAAAAAAAGAATCACCCAATTCGGAGTCCGTATGAAAAACTTGTGTGCGTTTTGAGTCAGGTATGTCTGTGCAGTCCGAATCTGAATCCAGAACGTGAGAGACTTGGACTCTATCTTCTCTTGGGCCAAAAGTGACGTGAGAGAACTTTTTGGACACCAAATAAACATCTCTTTCTTCCTTATCTTCATATGTGGATTGTACAAATGTCCCATACACCTGCAATTAGACAAAACACAAAAGTGTGTGAAGTATTTTTGTTCTTGATAACATAAATAGATTATTCAATAGTTTGCACTAGAAATCACCTGACAAATATGCATATATGCAATATTTTTGGTCATATCCAAGGTAGTCATGTCCTCATCATCCTCCCCTTCTTGAAAATAAAGCCGTCCTCGGCGTTGCTTAATCTGAAATGTGGCTAACAAAAGAGACAAGGTGTACATGTTGTATATGTATATGTCATCCATTTTTACTTCCCTTGATTTTTGCATATATGACACATGAATAGATGAGTAACTTGCATAGTTCAAAAAATCTAAAGCCAAAAAATTAGCACAAGAAGTAGAAGGCATGAAAATATTGCAACTCAGTTTGCACATATAAGTGAAGCTCTTATTCATTTCAAAAGATTGACAATGTTCATCATTAAACCATCCCAAGATTGGTGAATAAACCTTACTTGCATCAAATTTACATGCTACAACATGCTTAAATAAGCAAACATGCAATAAGTCATTCAACACAGAACCATCACCAAGATTAGAGGTCATATCAAAATGATTAAACATTGGTTCTTTTGCATCAATAGTTAATTCAATGGGTGCACTCAAAATTGTTGGTATTTCAGTTGTTTGATCACATGGCAAAGTCAAATTATCAACGTAGTCCTCTAAAATAGGTGGTGTGATCAAAGTAGCGGGTAGCTCATCAGATGGTGCATTCAAATTGACAAGGCATTCATCATTCTCATGTAGAGATGGAAGATCAGTACCTTTGTCATTACCTCTTATGATCAACTCAGATGATGTAGCCACTCTCGGGGGCGATGTGTCACATGGTGGAGGTGATGTAGTCCTGACAACAACGGATGTGGTTGTCATAGTATGCCTAGTAGTTGAAGGAACAATCATATCAACTCTTGGAATGTGCACCGTGCGCTTGTTCTCCTCGTGGCCAACATGTCGTTTTATTTCCTGTTCAGCTTTGCAAGCAAGATGAAACAAATGGTCCATAGGATAACACTCTTCATGAATTAGTATCTCATGAATATCACGGTTTAATCCTCCCCAAAATCTATCCATAAAATCATCTTCACTTTCTTCTAAAGAGGAATGCAACAAGGTAGTTTGTAAATCATCATAATATTTTGTTACAGTTTCACTACCTTGTTTTAAGTTTTGCAACTTCTTAATCATGTCACGAGTATAATAAGCAGGGACGAAAGTATGTCGCATGGCAAGTTTCAAATCATCCCAAGTAGTAGGTATATAATCAGGGTGTAACCGACAATATTCACTCCACCAAACCAAAGCATAACCAGTGAAAGAACCAACCGCAACCTTAACCTTTTTATGTTCATCGAAATTATGGGAAGCAAATATATTTTTTATGTCGAACTCCCATTCAATATATAAAGCAGGTTTAAAACGGCCATTAAATGGTGGTATAGATACATTAACCTGATCATGTGCATTTGGATGTTTGTGCACCTCTCGTGACGGTTGTGGTATTTGCAAAGGCGGTGGCACGTCTCCCGCGATCGACAAAGCCCATGAATTGACTCTGGATCCTGTCATGATTAGTAGAACAAGAAACAAAACCCAAAAATAATGTTCCTACAACTACTAGGATGTGGTGGTAAAACGCTCACAGTAAAGCAAATATCAATGTCTTACAAGTTCTTACCATGCAGCAGGCAGTGATCGGCAACCAGCGGTGTCAAGTAACTCCGAATATTGAGTAAAGCGATTGCCAGGGGAGCGTACGTATACACGGTGTAGAAATATGTGGAGCTGGGTTGGCTATATATGGTAGCAAAAGATTAGCAATAATCAATTCAAAGATGCAATGTTGAATAAACGCTCAACGACGGTACTGTGCTGGTCCTAGGCTAGACCGTACTAGAGACGCGAGCCTAGAACACTAATGAGGTCACGGCGTAGCACAATATAGCATCAATGAATGATACTAAGTAGCTCTTGACAGCAAGATATAAGTGAAGATCACAACGGCAGTGAAGATAATGATGAAAAAGAACTGCCAAGCAGGATATACAACAACTCTCTCTCCAACTTTCCTTTTGAAAAGTTTGAGACAATTTTCTGATAAATTCTTTCAAAGAATGCTACTAACTCAAGCACTTGATAGAGGCGAGGGTCCCGATCTTTCGATGAGATGATAACTATCGATTTGGTGGAGACGACTTTGACGATCCGACTACAAACGTGAACGACGTTGCTCCTTAGCAATCGCTAAACCAATCTCCTGAGGTTACTGACGATGCTGGAAGCACGGTCAGCCTGACCACGAAGGTCTATTCCTGCGAGCAATCGAAGAACGAGCAAGAATATGATAAAGCAATCTGAATATTGCAAATATATATGAAGTATTGGTAATGGTGGGGATCCGGAAGCGGTCTTGGTCTGGTCGTTGGACACAAACGAAGTACACGAAGTTGCAATGGCTAACTTTTAACTAAACAAATCCCAAGGAAAAAGCTACTAGATGGATCTACTTATATAGGAGCAAGGGGTGGCGGCCAAGGAGGTGGGAGGACGTCCCAAGGCAGCCTAAAACTAACCCTAGGTCGTACAAGGCTCATGGGCCCAAGTGGAGGTGATGTAACACCTTTGGACTTGTAGTTTGACTCGGATTCTGCTGCAGCATCAGATTGTTTCGTCCACAACTCAACGCTCCGGACGAATTTGAAGGTGATTCCAATTGGGTTGGAAAGTGCACGAAATCTAGTTTCCAACAAAAAAAGAATCACCCAATTCGGAGTCCGTATGAAAAACTTGTGTGCGTTTTGAGTCAGGTATGTCTGTGCAGTCCGAATCTGAATCCAGAACGTGAGAGACTTGGACTCTATCTTGTCTTGGGCCAAAAGTGACGTGAGAGAACTTTTTGGACAGCAAATAAACATCTCTTTCTTCCTTATCTTCATATGTGGATTGTACAAATGTCCCATACACCTGCAATTAGACAAAACACAAAAGTGTGTGAAGTATTTTTGTTCTGGATAACATAAATAGATTATTGAATAGTTTGCACTAGAAATCACCTGACAAATATGCATATATGCAATATTTTTGGTCATATCCAAGGTAGTCATGTCCTCATCATCCTCCCCTTCTTGAAAATAAAGCTGTCCTCGGCGTTGCTTAATCTGAAATGTGGCTAACAAAAGAGACAAGGTGTACATGTTGTATATGTATATGTCATCCATTTTTACTTCCCTTGATTTTTGCATATATGACACATGAATAGATGAGTAACTTGCATAGTTCATAAAATCTAAAGCCAAAAAATTAGCACAAGAAGTAGAAGGCATGAAAATATTGCAACTCAGTTTGCACATATAAGTGAAGCTCTTATTCATTTCAAAAGATTGATAATGTTCATCATTAAACCATCCCAACATTGGTGAATAAACCTTACTTGCATCAAATTTACATGCTACAACTTGCTTAAATAAGCAAACATGCAATAAGTCATTCAACACAGAACCATCACCAAGATTAGAGGTCATATCAAAATGATTAAACATTGGTTCTTTTGCATCAATAGTTAATTCAATGGGTGCACTCAAAATTGTTGGTATTTCAGTTGTTTGATCACATGGCAAAGTCAAATTATCAACGTAGTCCTCTAAAATAGGTGGTGTGATCAAAGTAGTGGGTAGCTCATCAGATGGTGCATTCAAATTGACAAGGCATTCATCATTCTCATGTAGAGATGGAAGATCAGTACCTTTGTCATTACCTCTTATGATCAACTCAGATGATGTAGCCACTCTCGGGGGCGATGTGTCACATGGTGGAGGTGATGTAGTCCTGACAACAACGGATGTGGTTGTCATAGTATGCCTAGTAGTTGAAGGAACAATCATATCAACTCTTGGAATGTGCACCGTGCGCTTGTTCTCCTCATGGCCAACACGTCGTTTTATTTCCTGTTCAGCTTTGCAAGCAAGATGAAACAAATGGTCCATAGGATAACACTCTTCATGAATTAGTATCTCTTGAATATCACGGTTTAATCCTCCCTAAAATCTATCCATAAAATCATCTTCACTTTCTTCTAAAGAGGAATGCAACAAGGTAGTTTGTAAATCATCATAATATTTTGTTACAGTTTCACTACCTTGTTTTAAGTGTTGCAACTTCTTAATCATGTCACAAGTATAATAAGCAGGGACGAAAGTATGTCGCATGGCAAGTTTCAAATCATCCCAAGTAGTAGGTATATAATCAGGGTGTAACCGACAATATTCACTCCACCAAACCAAAGCATAACCAGTGAAAGAACCAACCGCAACCTTAACCTTTTTATGTTCATCGAAATTATGGGAAGCAAATATATTTTTTATGTCGAACTCCCATTCAATATATAAAGCAGGTTTAAAACGGCCATTAAATGGTGGTATAGATACATTAACCTGATCATGTGCATTTGGATGTTTGTGCACCTCTCGTGACGGTTGTGGTATTTGCAAAGGTGGTGGCACGTCTCCTGCGATCGACAAAGCCCATGAATTGACTCTGGATCCTGTCATGATTAGTAGAACAAGAAACAAAACCCAAAAATAATGTTCCTATAACTACTAGGATGTGGTGGTAAAACGCTCACAGTAAAGCAAATATCAATGTCTTACAAGTTCTTACCATGCAGCAGGCGGTGATCGGCAACCAGCGGTGTCAAGTAACTCCGAATATTGAGTAAAGCGATTGCCAGGGGAGCGTACGTATACACGGTGTAGAAATATGTGGAGCTAGGTTGGCTATATATGGTAGCAAAAGATTAGCAATAATCAATTCAAAGATGCAATGTTGAATAAACGCTTAACGACGGTACTGTGCTGGTCCTAGGCTAGACCGAACTAGAGACGCGAGCCTAGAACATGTGTCCTAGGGAAGAACTCAAGACCTCCTCACGGAGAAGAACGGCTACCTTTGTATCGTCCCTAGTTGATTGTGTAGCGTGTATCTCTCTTTGTGTTTCAAGGATCTAGCACATGTGTGACTTAATCTTGTTGGTTTGATTGTCTCTCTTGTGTTTTCCCTGTGTTTTCCCTTGTTTCTGTTGGGGAACGTAGTAATTTCAAAACAAAATCCTACGCACACGCAAGATCATGGTGATGCATAGCAACGAGAGGGGAGATGTTGTCTACGTACCCTCGTAGACCGAAAGTGGAAGCGTTATAACAACGCGGTTGATGTAGTCGTACGTCTTCACGGCCCGACCGATCAAGCACCGAAACTACGGCACCTTCGAGTTCTAGCTCACGTTCAGCTCGATGATGATCCCCGGACTCCGATCCAGCAGAATGTCGGGGAAGAGTTCCGTCAACACGACGGCGTGGTGACGATCTTGATGTTCTACCGTCGCAGGGCTTCGCCTAAGCACCGCTACAATATTATTGAGGATTATGGTGGAGGGGGGCACCGCACACGGCTAAGAGATCAATGATCAATTGTTGTGTCTATGGGGTGCCCCCGTATACAAAGGAGCAAGGGGGGAGGCGGCAGGCCTAGGAGGTGGGCGCGCCAAGGGGGGAGTAGTACTCCTCCTTCCCTTGTTGGAGTAGGAGAGAAAGAAAGAGGGGGAGAGGAACAAGGAAAAGGGGGCTGCACCCCTTGTCCAATTCGGGAGAGGAGCCTCCTTCCTATTGGCCTCTCTCATCTATTCCCGTATGGCCCAATAAGGCCCATATACTCCCCGGCGAATTCCCGTAACTCTCCGGTACTCCAAAAAATACCTGAATCACTCGGAACCTTTCCGATGTCCGAATATGGTCATCCAATATATTGATCTTTACGTCTCGACCATTTCGAGACTCCTCGTCATGTGCCCGATCTCATCCGGGACTCCGAACTCCTTCAGTACATAAAAACTCATAAACTCATAATATAACTGTCATCGAAACCTTAAGCGTGCGGACCCTACGGGTTCGAGAACAATGTAGACATGACTGAGACACGTCTCCGGTCAATAACCAATAGCGGAACCTGGATGCTCATATTGGCTCCCACATATTCTATGAAGATCTTTATCGGTCAAACCGCATAACAACATACGTTGTTCCCTTTGTCATCGGTATGTTACTTGCCCGAGATTCGATCGTCGGCATCTCAATACCTAGTTCAATCTCGTTACCGGCAAGTCTCTTTACTCGTACCGTAATACATCGTCCCACAACTAACTCATTAGTTGCAATGCTTGCAAGGCTTTAAGTGATGTCCATTACCGAGAGGGCCCAGAGATACCTCTCCGACAATCGGAGTGACAAATCCTAATCTCGAAATACGCCAACCCAACAAGTACCTTCGGAGACACCTGTAGAGCACCTTTATAATCACCCAGTTATGTTGTGACGTTTGGTAGCACACAAAGTGTTCCTCCGGTAAACGGGAGTTGCATAATCTCATGGTCATAGGAACATGTATAAGTCATGAAGAAAGCAATAGCAACAAACTAAACAATCAAGTGCTAAGCTAACAGAATGGGTCAAGTCAATCACATCATTCTCCTAATGATGTGATCCCGTTAATCAAATGACAACTCATGTCTATGGTTAGGAAACATAACCATCTTTGATCAACGAGCTAGTCAAATAGAGGCATACTAGTGACACTCTGTTTTTCTATGTATTCACACATGTATTATGTTTCCGGTTAATACAATTCTTGATGAGGACATCAATACAATTGTTACACCCACAGCCCCTGCTGCTATACATACTGGACCAATTACTAGAGCTCGTGCACGCCAACTAAATTACCAGGTACTTTCGTTTCTTGGTAATGATTCTAATGTTCATGAGAATATGATGCTGCCTAAATTGGATACATTTGTTTTGCTTACAAATGAAGGGCCTAGCTTGGAGAAGGATGAACATTGGAGCAAGAACAAGCATGGAGATGATGGCATGCGCAAGGGGAACAAGAACGGAGTTACAAGTGATGATTTCAGGACTTTGAAGCCACCATAATGGGTGCATGAAGCCTTGGACGAAATATACAAGATGCCACTTCATAAATTTCGTCCCGAGGCTATTTTAGGTGTTGCGTCACCTTATTATTGGGCCAGGCCCATGTAATTTCGAAATACATAAGTATAGGCTATTTTTAGAGTCCGTATGTGTGGGGAAACAAGAGATAGGGTTGATTCGGACCCCTCCACCAAGGGCCACGAAATCCCCCCCCCCCTCTTCCTCCATATATACAGCCCTTAGGGCATCGTTTAGACTTTGGGTTTCGTTTAGATTAAAAGTTCGCCATAGCTGCAACTTCACGTACTTCGTTTGTGTTCAACGACCAGACAAAGGCATCACAGAACCCCACCTTGATCAATAAAGCTTTCATCTTATATTCGCGATATCCAGATTGCAATCTCAGTTTCTTGCTTGTTCTTCGTTTGCTCGCAGGAAACAGACCCTCGTGGTCAGGATGATCGTGCTCCGGCGTGGTCAATAACCTCTCGGAGTTGGTTTAGCGATTGCTAAGGCGCGACGTCCTCGCACGTTCGTAGTCGGATCGTCAAAGTCGACTTCCACCAAAGCGAAATCCATCATCTCATCGAAAGACGGGACACCTCCGCCTCTATTAAGTGGTATCAGATTTCCAGGTTGCTCGGTGAGATTTTACAGTTTTTCGTAGTTTAGATCGAGTCTGTTCTTCATACCTACAGTCCACGAAAAGCCACACAAAAAAAATTAGGGTTAGTTCATCATATCCGAACCAATCTGAGCCTTTGCATAATCTTTTTAGGGTTTTGCTTTGTTGAATTTGCGGTTGCATCGTCGGTCTAGTTGCTGGTCTTAGAGTCTAGTCTTTTAGAGTTTCGAGTTCTGGTCATAAGTTGTCACGCCGCCGCCGCACCATCATCATCGCCCCTGCCATCTACCACCACCGCTCCGAATCCGTATCCATATACCACCACCAATCCGTGCCCATATACCACCACCGATCCATATCCATATACTACCACCGCTACCACCACCGCTGCCATGTACCACCACCATATATCCACCACCAATCCGAGTTCCTTGCTTATTAGGTTTGTTTTCGGGATCCATCTAGATTCCAATTCGTGTTTCCTTGCCGGAGTAGGTTTCGGAAAAAAAAAAATTCTCGAAAACGCATTTTTCTTGCCGGAGTCGGGTAGCCACGCTCCGTTTAGGCCCAAAATTTTTCGAAAACGCATTTTTTGAAAAAAATTCTGGCTATCCTATTTTTAGGTGTTTCTGAGTGTTTTGAGACAGGTGCCATTATAGGAAGTTTTTTTGACCCGTTTCCAGTTTTTGGGTCCGGGCAGTCGAAAAAAAAATTGGTCGAAAAATTTTGTGCCCATCCTGTCAGTTTGAGCTAGGAAGAGTTTTGAGACACTCGCCATTATAGTGATTTTTCGCAAAAAAAAACAGCGCAAAAAAAAAGAGCGCAAAAAAAAAGAGCGAAAAAAAATTCAGAGTGTGCTTTTCCCTTGTTTACGTGCCGCGCCGTGATTTTGTTGGTGTTCTAGGCTCGCGTCTCTAGCACAGTCTAGCCTAGGACCAGCACAGTACCGTCGTTGAGCGTTTATTCAACTTTGCATCTCTGAATTGATTATTGCTGACCCTTTTTGCTACCATAGTATAAGCCTTCCCAGCTCCACATACATCTACGTCGTGCGTTTGACTCTCCCTGGTAATCGCTCTATCCAAGCTTTGAGAGTTTTGACTACAACGGTTGCCGATTACCGCCTATTCGAGGGATTGAGCATCAGATTGACTTAATTCCCGGTGCTTCACTGCCAAACCGTGCACCATACCGTACCAATCCAGAGGAGACGAAGGAGATTATGCGTCAAGTACAAGAGCTTCTCGACAAAGGTTATATACGCGAATCCCTTAGTCCTTGTGCTGTTCCTATTATTCTAGTGCCGAAAAAGGATGGTACATCACGTATGTGTGTTGATTGTAGAGGCATTAATAATATTACTATTCGTTATCGTCATCCTATTCCTAGGCTAGATGATATGCTTGATGAATTGAGTGGCTCTACAATATTCTCCAAAGCTGATTTACGTAGTGGATACCATCAAATTCGTATGAAATTGGGAGATGAATGGAAAACAGCATTCAAAACTAAGTTTGGATTATATGAGTGGTTAGTCATGCCTTTTGGGTTAACTAATGCACCTAGTACTTTCATGAGATTAATGAACGAAGTTTTACGTGCTTTCATTGGACGATTTGTGGTAGTTTACTTTGATGACATATTGATTTATAGCAGATCTTTGGAAGAACATTTCGAACATTTACGTGCTGTTTTTATTGCTCTACGTGATGCACGTTTGTTTGGTAACCTTGGGAAGTGCACCTTTTGCACCGACCGAGTATCTTTTCTTGGCTATGTTGTTACTCCACAGGGAATTGAAGTTGATAAAGCCAAGATTGAAGCTATTGAGAGTTGGCCGCAACCCAAAACGGTCACACAAGTGAGGAGTTTTCTTGGTCTCGCTGGATTCTATAGGCGTTTTGTGAGAGATTTCAGCACCATTGCTGCACCTCTCAATGAGCTTACAAAGAAAGATGTGCCTTTTATTTGGGGTACCGCACAGGAAGAAGCCTTCACGGTATTGAAAGATAAGTTGACACATGCTCCTTTACTCCAACTTCCTGATTTTAATAAGACTTTTGAGCTTGAATGTGATGCTAGTGGAATTGGATTAGGAGGTGTGGTATTACAAGATGGCAAACCTGTTGCATACTTCTCAATGAATTCAACCCATTTAGCATGTCTACGATTCAGTTTAGCTTGACTTTTAATATGTTTCAAAGATTCATGATCAGAATGTATAACAAATTCTTTGGGCCATAAATAATGTTGCCATGTTTCTAAAGTCCGAACAAGAGCATATAATTCTTTACCATAAGTAGAATAATTCAGACTAGGCCCACTCAATTTTTCAGAAAAGTATGCAACAGGTTCGCCATCTTGTAATAACACACCTCCTAATCCAATTCCACTAGCATCACATTCAAGCTCAAAAGTCTTATTAAAATCAGGAAGTTGGAGTAAAGGAGCATGTGTCAACTTATCTTTCAATACCGTGAAGGCTTCTTCCTGTGCGGTACCCCAAATAAAAGTCAAGCTAAACTGAATCGTAGACATGCTAAATGGGTTGAATTCATTGAGACTTTCCCTTATGTCATTAAACACAAGAAGGGAAAAGAAAATGTTATTGCTGATGCATTGTCTCGTCGCTATACTATGCTTTCACAACTTGACTTCAAAATATTTGGTTTGGAGACCATCAAAGATCAATATGTGCATGATACTGATTTTAAAGATGTAATGCAGAATTGTAAAGAAGGAAGAATGTGGAACAAGTTTGTTGTTAACGATGGATTTGTGTTTCGTGCTAACAAGCTATGCATTCCAGCTAGCTCCGTTCGTCTTTTGTTGTTGCAGGAGGCACATGGAGGAGGATTAATGGGACACTTTGGCGTGAAGAAGACGGAGGACGTACTTGCTACACATTTCTTTTGGCCAAAGATGAGACGGGATGTTGAGCGTTTTATTGCTCGCTGCACTACATGTCAAAAAGCTAAGTCACGACTCAATCCTCATGGTTTATATATGCCTTTGCCTGTACCTAGTGTTCCTTGGGAGGATATATCTATGGACTTTGTTTTAGGTTTACCTCGAACAACGAAGGGGAGGGATAGCATATTTGTTGTCGTGGATAGATTCTCGAAAATGGCACACTTTATACCATGTCATAAAAGTGATGATGCTGTTAATGTTGCTGATTTGTTCTTTCGTGAAATTATTCGCTTGCATGGTGTGCCAAATACTATTGTTTCAGATCGTGATACCAAATTTCTTAGCCACTTTTGGAGATGTTTATGGGCTAAGTTGGGGACTAAACTGCTTTTTAGTACTACTTGTCACCCCCAAACTGATGGACAAACTGAAGTAGTCAATAGAACGTTGTCTACTATGCTTAGGGCTGTTTTGAAGAATAATAAGAAAATGTGGGAGGAATGCTTGCCTCATATTGAATTTGCTTATAATCGTTCATTGCATTCTACTACTAAGATGTGCCCTTTTGAAGTTGTGTATGGTTTCCTACCTCGTGCACCTATTGATTTGTTGCCTCTTCCATCTTCGGAGAAGGTTAATTTTGATGCTAAACAACATGCTGAAATGATTTTAAAAATGCATGAGTTAACTAAGGAAAACATTGAGCGCATGAATGCTAAATATAAACTTGCTGGAGATAAGGGTAGAAAACATGTTGTGTTTGCACCTGGAGATCTTGTTTGGTTACATTTGCGTAAGGATAGATTTCCTGATTTGCGCAAATCAAAGTTAATGCCACGTGCTGATGGTCCCTTTAAGGTGTTAGAGAAAATAAATGATAATGCATATAAACTTGAGCTGCCTGCAGATTTTGGGGTTAGTCCCACTTTTAACATTGCAGATTTGAAGCCTTATTTGGGTGAGGAAGATGAACTTCCGTCGAGGACGACTTCATTTCAAGAAGGGGAGGATGATGAGGACATCAATACAATTGTTACACCCACAGCCCCTGCTGCTATACATACTGGACCAATTACTAGAGCTCGTGCACGCCAACTAAATTACCAGGTACTTTCGTTTCTTGGTAATGATTCTAATGTTCATGAGAATATGATGCTGCCTAAATTGGATACATTTGTTTTGCTTACAAATGAAGGGCCTAGCTTGGAGAAGGATGAACATTGGAGCAAGAACAAGCATGGAGATGATGGCATGCGCAAGGGAAACAAGAACAGAGTTACAAGTGATGATTTCAGGACTTTGAAGCCACCATAATGGGTGCATGAAGCCTTGGGCGAAATATACAAGACGCCACTTCATAAATTTCGTCCCGAGGCTATTTTAGGTGCTGCGTCACCTTATTATTGGGCCAGGCCCATGTAATTTCGAAATACATAAGTATAGGCTATTTTTAGAGTCCGTATGTGTGGGGAAACAAGAGATAGGGTTGATTTCGGACCCCTCCACCAAGGGCCACGAAATTCTCCCCCTCTTCCTCCATATATACAACCCTTAGGGCATCGTTTAGACTTTGGGTTTTGTTTAGATTAAAAGTTCGCCATAGCTGCAACTTCGCGTACTTCGTTTGTGTTCAACGACCAGACAAAGGCGTCACAGAACCCCACCTTGATCAATAAAGCTTTCATCTTATATTCGCAATATCCAGATTGCAATCTTAGTTTCTTGCTTGTTCTTCGTTTGCTCGCAGGAAACAGACCCTCGTGGTCAGGTTGATCGTGCTCCGGCGTGGTCAATAACCTCTCGGAGTTGGTTTAGCGATTGCTAAGGCGCGACGTCCTCGCACGTTCGTAGTCGGATCGTCAAAGTCGACTTCCACCAAAGCGATATCCATCATCTCATCGAAAGATCGGGACCCTCGCCTCTATCAATTATCATTTATTTTCTCTAACACCTTAAAGGGACCATCAGCACGTGGCATTAACTTTGATTTGCGCAAATCAGGAAATCTATCCTTACGCAAATGTAACCAAACAAGATCTCCAGGTGCAAACACAACATGTTTTCTACCCTTATCTCCAGCAAGTTTATATTTAGCATTCATACGCTCAATGTTTTCCTTAGTTAACTCATGCATTTTTAAAATCAATTCAGCACGTTGTTTAGCATCAAAATTAACCTTCTCCGAAGATGGAAGAGGCAACAAATCAATAGGTGCACGAGGTAGGAAACCATACACAACTTCAAAAGGGCACATCTTAGTAGTAGAATGCAATGAACGATTATAAGCAAATTCAATATGAGGCAAGCATTCCTCCCACATTTTCTTATTATTCTTCAAAACAGCCCTAAGCATAGTAGACAACGTTCTATTGACTACTTAAGTTTGTCCATCAGTTTGGGGGTGACAAGTAGTACTAAAAAGCAGTTTAGTCCCCAACTTAGCCCATAAACATCTCCAAAAGTGGCTAAGAAATTTAGTATCACGATCTGAAACAATAGTATTTGGCACACCATGCAAGCGAATAATTTCACGAAAGAACAAATCAGCAACATTAACAGCATCATCGCTTTTATGACATGGTATAAAGTGTGCCATTTTCGAGAATCTATCCACGACAACAAATATGCTATCCCTCCCCTTCTTTGTTCGAGGTAAACCTAAAACAAAGTCCATAGATATATCCTCCCAAGGAACACTAGGTACAGGCAAAGGCATATATAAACCATGAGGATTGAGTCGTGACTTAGCTTTTTGACATGTAGTGCATCGAGCAATAAAACGCTCAACATCACGTCTCATCTTTGGCCAAAAGAAATGTGTAGCAAGTACGTCCTCCGTCTTCTTCACGCCAAAGTGTCCCATTAATCCTCCTCCATGCGCCTCCTGCAACAACAAAAGACGAACGGAGCTAGCTGGAATGCATAGCTTGTTAGCACGAAACACAAATCCATCGTTAACGACAAACTTGTTCCACATTCTTCCTTCTTTACAATTGATAGAGGTGGGGTGTCCCGATCTTTCGATGAGATGATAACTATCGATTTGGTGGAGACGACTTTGACGACCCGACTACAAACGTGCACGACGTTGCGCCTTAGCAATCGCTAAACCAATCTCCTGAGGTTACTGACGATGCTAGAAGCACGGTCAGCCTGACCACGAAGGTCTATTCCTGCAAGCAATCGAAGAACGAGCAAGAATATGATAAAGCAATCTGAATATTGCAAATATATATGAGGTATTGATAATGGTGGGGATCCGGAAGCGGTCTTGGTCTGGTCGTTGGACACAAACGAAGTACACGAAGTTGCAATGGCTAACTTTTAACTAAACAAATCCCAAGGAAAAGCTACTAGATGAATCTACTTATATAGGAGCAAGGGGTGGCGGCCAAGGAGGTGGGAGGACGTCCCAAGGCAGCCTAAAACTAAATCTAGGTCGTACAAGGCCAATGGGCCCAAGTGGAGGTGATGTAACACCTTTGGACTTGTAGTTTGACTCGGATTCTGCTGCAGCATCAGATTGTTTCGTCCACAACTCAACGCTCCGGACGAATTTGAAGGTGATTCCAATTGGGTTGGAAAGTGCACGAAATCTAGTTTCCAACAAAAAAAGAATCACCCAATTCGGAGTCTGTATGAAAAACTTGTGTGCGTTTTGAGTCAGGTATGTCTGTGCAGTCCGAATCTGAATCCAGAACGTGAGAGACTTGGACTCTATCTTCTCTTGGGCCAAAAGTGACGCGAGAGAACTTTTTGGACAGCGAATAAACATCTCTTTCTTCCTTATCTTCATATGTGGATTGTACAAATGTCCCATACACCTGCAATTAGACAAAACACAAAAGTGTGTGAAGTATTTTTGTTCTGGATAACATAAATAGATTATTGAATAGTTTGCACTAGAAATCACCTGACAAATATGCATATATGCAATATTTTTGGTCATATCCAAGGTAGTCATGTCCTCATCATGTTTGCACCTGGAGATCTTGTTTGGTTACATTTGCGTAAGGATAGATTTCCTAATTTGCGCAAATCAAAGCTAATGCCACGTGCTGATGGTCCCTTTAAGGTGTTAGAGAAAATAAATGATAATGCATATAAACTTGAGCTGCCTGCAGATTTTGGGGTTAGTCCCACTTTTAACATTGCAGATCTGAAGCCTTATTTGGGTGAGGAAGATGAACTTCCGTCGAGGACGACTTCATTTCAAGAAGGGGAGGATGATGAGGACATCAATACAATTGTTACACCCACAGCCCCTGCTGCTATACATACTGGACCAATTACTAGAGCTCGTGCACGCCAACTAAATTACCAGGTACTTTCGTTTCTTGGTAATGATTCTAATGTTCATGAGAATATGATGCTGCCTAAATTGGATACATTTGTTTTGCTTACAAATGAAGGGCCTAGCTTGGAGAAGGATGAACATTGGAGCAAGAACAAGCATGGAGATGATGGCATGCGCAAGGGGAACAAGAACGGAGTTACAAGTGACGATTTCAGGACTTTGAAGCCACCATAATGGGTGCATGAAGCCTTGGACGAAATATACAAGATGCCACTTCATAAATTTCGTCCCGAGGCTATTTTAGGTGCTGCGTCACCTTATTATTGGGCCAGGCCCATGTAATTTCGAAATACATAAGTATAGGCTATTTTTAGAGTCCGTATGTGTGGGGAAACAAGAGATAGGGTTGATTCGGACCCCTCCACCAAGGGCCACGAAATTCCCCCCCCCCCCTCTTCCTCCATATATACAGCCCTTAGGGCATCGTTTAGACTTTGGGTTTCGTTTAGATTAAAAGTTCGCCATAGCTGCAACTTCGCATACTTCATTTGTGTTCAACGACCAGACAAAGGCGTCACAGAACCCCACCTTGATCAATAAAGCTTTCATCTTATATTCGCAATATCCAGATTGCAATCTCAGTTTCTTGCTTGTTCTTCGTTTGCTCGCAGGAAACAGACCCTCGTGGTCAGGTTGATCGTGCTCCGGCGTGGTCAATAACCTCTCGGAGTTGGTTTAGCGATTGCTAAGGCGCGACGTCCTCGCACGTTCGTAGTCGGATCGTCAAAGTCGACTTCCACCAAAGCGAAATCCATCATCTCATCGAAAGACGGGACACCTCCGCCTCTATTAATTCTAGCATAAATAATAAACATTTATCATGATATAAGGAAATAAATAATAACTTTATTATTGCCTCTAGGGCATATTTCCTTCAGTCTCCCACTTGCACTAGAGTCAATAATCTAGTTCACATCGCCATGTGATTTAATACCAATAGTTCACCTCACCATGTGATTAACATCCATAGTTCACATCGACATGTGACCAACACCAAAAGGGTTTACTAGAGTCAATAATCTAGTTCACATCGCTATGTGATTAACACCCAAAGAGTACTAAGGTGTGATCATGTTTTGCTTGTGAGAGAAGTTTGCAAATTTCTATGTCAACAATGCTCTGCACGGAGCTACTCTAGCTAATTGCTCCCACTTTCAATATGTATCCAGATTGAGACTTAGAGTCATCTGGATCAGTGTCAAAACTTGCATCGACGTAACCCTTTACGACAAACCTTTTGTCACCTCCATAATCGAGAAACATATCCTTATTCCACTAAGGATAATTTTGACCAATGTCTAGTGATCTACTCCTAGATCACTATTGTACTCCATTGCCAAACTCAAGGCAGGGTATACAATAGGTCTGGTACACAGCATGGCATACTTTATAGAACCTATGGTTGAGGCATAGGGAATGACTTTCATTCTCTATCTATCTTCTGCCGTGGTCAGGTTTTGAGTCTTACTCAACTTCACACCTTGTAACACAGGCAAGAACTCCTTTTTGACTGTTCCATTTTGAACTACTTCAAAATATTGTCAAGGTATGTACTCATTGAAAAACTTATCAAGCGTCTTGATCTATCTCTATAGATCTAGATGCTCAATATGTAAGCAGCTTCACTGAGGTCTTTCTTTGAAAAACTCCTTTCAAACATTCCTTTATACTTTGCAGAATAATTCTACATTATCTCTGATCAACAATATGTCATTCACATATACTTATCAGAAATGTTGTAATGCTCCCACTCACTTTCTTGTAAATACAGGCTTCACCGCAAGTCTGTATAAAACTATATGCTTTGATCAACTTATCAAAGCGTATATTCCAACTCCGAGATGCTTGCACTAGTCCATAGATGGATAGCTGGAGCTTGCATATTTTGTTAGTACCTTTAGGATTGACAAAAACTTTCTGGTTGCATCATATACAACTCTTCTTCAATAAATCCATTAAGGAACGCAGTTTTGTTTAGCCACTTGCCAGATTTCATAAAATGCGACAATTGCTAACATGATTCGGACAGACTTAAGCATAGATACGAGTGAGAAACTCTCATCGTAGTCAACACCTTGAACTTGTTGAAAACCTTTTTGCGACAATTCTAGCTTTGTAGATAGTGATACTACTATCAGCGTCCGTCTTCCTCTTGAAGATCCATTTATTCTCAATTGCTTGCCGATCAACGGGCAAGTCAACCAAAGTCCACATTTTGTTCTCATACATGGATCCCATCTCAGATTTCATGGCTTCTAGCCATTTTGCGGAATCTTGGCTCATCATCGCTTCCTCATAGTTCGGAGGCTCGTCATGGTCAAGTAACATGACCTCTAGAATAGGATTACCGTACCACTCTGGTGCGGATATCACTCTGGTTTACCTACGAGGTTCGGTAGTAACTTGATCTGAAGTTACATGATCATCATCATTAGCTTCCTCACTAATTGGTGTAGTAGTCACAGGAACAGATTTCTGTGATGAACTACTTTCCAATAAGGGAGAAGGTACAATTACCTCATCAAATTCTACTTTCCTCCCACTCACTTCTTTCGAGAGAAACTCCTTCTCTAGAAAGGATCCATTCTCAGCAACAAATATCTTGCCTTCGGATCTGTGATAGAAGGTGTACCCAACAATTTCTTTTGGGTATCCTATGAAGAAGCACTTCTCCGATTTGGGTTTGAGCTTATCAGGTTGAAACTTTTTCACATAAGCATTGCAACCTCAAACTTTAAGAAACGACAGCTTAGGTTTCTTGCCAAACCATAGTTCATACGGTGTCGTCTCAACGGATTTAGATGGAGCCCTATTTAACATGAATGTAGCTGTCTCTAATGCATAACCCCAAAACGATAGCGGTAAATTAGTAAGAGACATCATAGATCGCACCATATCTAATAAAGTACGATTACGACGTTCGGACACACCATTACGCTATGGTGTTCCGGGTGGCGTGAGTTGCGAAACTATTCCGCATTGTTTCAAATGTAGACCAAACTCATAACTCAAATATTCTCCTCCATGATCAGATCGTACAAACTTGATTTTCTTGTCACGATGATTTTCAACTTCACTCTAAAATTCTTTGAACTTTTCAAATGTTTCAGACTTATGTTTCATTAAGTAGATATACCCATATCTGCTTAAATCATCTGTGAAGGTGAGAAAATAACAATATCCGCCACGAGCCTCAACATTCATTGGACCACATACATCTGTATGTATGATTTCCAACAAATCCGTTGCTCTCTCCATAGTACCGGAGAACGACGTTTTAGTCATCTTACCCATGAGGCACGGTTCGCAAGTACCAAGTGATTCATAATCAAGTGGTTCCAAAAGTCCATCAGTATGGAGTTTCTTCATGCGCTTTACACCAATATGACCTAAACGGCAGTGCCACAAATAAGTTGCACTATCATTATTAACTTTGCATCTTTTGGTTTCAATATTATGAATATGTGTATCACTACGATCGAGATCCAATGAACCATTTTCATTGGGTGTGTAACCATATATGTAAATAGAACAACAATTTATTCTCTTACTTAAATGAATAACCGTATTGCAATAAACATGATCAAATCATATTCATGCTCAATGCAAACACCAAATAACACTTATTTAGGTTCAACACTAATCCCAAAAGTATAGGGAGTGTGCGATGATGATCATATCAATCTTGGAACCACTTCCAACACACATCGTCACTTCACCCTTAACTAGTCCCTATTCATTCTGCAACTCCCGTTTCGAGTTACTACTCTTAGCAACTGAACCAGTATCAAATACCGGGGGGTTGTTACGAACACTAGTAAAATACACATCAATAATCCGTATATCAAATATACCTTTGTTCATTTTGCCATCCTTCTTATCCACCAAATACTTGGGGCAGTTCCGCTTCCAGTGACCAGTCCCTTTGCAGTAGAAGCACTTAGTCTCAGGCTTAGGACCAGACTTGGGCTTCTTGACTTGAGCAGCAACTTGCTTGCCATTCTTCTTGAAGTTCCCCTTCTTCCCTTTGCCCTTTTCTTAAAACTAGTGGTCTTGTCTACCATCAACACTTGATATTTTTCTTGATTTCTACCTTCATTGATTTCAGCATTACGAAGGCTTGGGAATCGTTTCCCTTATCCCTTGCATATCATAGTTCATCGCGAAGTTCTACTAACTTGGTGATGGTGACTAGAGAATTCTGTCAATCACTACTTATCTGGAAGATTAACTCCCACTTGATTCAAGCGATTGTAGTACCCAGACAATCTGAGCACATGCTCACTTCTTGAGCTATTCTCCTCCATATTTTAGCTATAGAACTTGTTGGAGACTTCATGTCTCTCAACTTGGGTATTTGCTTGAAATATTAACTTCAACTCCTGGAACATCTCATATGGTCCATGACGTTCAAAACGTATTTGAACTCCCGATTCTAAGCCGTTTAAGCATGGTGCACTAAACTATCAAGTAGTCATCATATTGAGCTAGCCAAACGTTCATAACGTCTGCATCTACTCATGCAATAGGTCTGTCACCTAGCGGTGCATTAAGGACATAATTCTTCTATGCAGCAATGAGGATAATCCTCAGATCACGGATCCAATCCGCATCATTGCTACTAACATCTTTCAACTTAATTTTCTCTAGGAACATATCAAAAATAAAACAGGGGAGCTAAACGGGAGCTATTGATCCACAACATAGATATGCTAATACTACCAGGACTAAGTTCATGATAAAATAAAGTTCAATTAATCATATTACTTAAGAACTCCCACTTAGACAGACATCCCTCTAATCTTCTAAGTGATCACGTGATCTATATCAACTAAACCATGTCCGATCATCACGTGAGATGGAGTAGTTTCAATGGTGAACATCACTATGTTGATCATATCTACTCTATGATTCACGCTCGACCTTTCGGTCTCCGTGTTCCGAGGCCATATCTGTTATATGCTAGGCTCGTCAAGTTTAACCTGAGTATTCCGCGTGTGCAACTATTTTGCACCCGTTGTATTTGAACGTAGAGCCTATCACACCCGATCATCACATGGTGTCTTAGCACGAAGAACTTTTGCAACGGTGCATACTCAGGGAGAACACTTGTACCTTGATAATTAGTGAGAGATCGTCTTATAAAGCTACCGTCGAACTAAGCAAAATAAGATGTATAAAAGATAAACATCACATGCAATCAAAATATGTGACATGATATGGCCATCATCATCTTCTGCCTTTGATCTCCATCTCCAAAGCATCGTCATGATTTCCATCGTCACCGGCATGACACCATGATCTCTATCATCTTGATCTATATCAATGTGTCGTCACATGGTCGTCTCGCCAACTATTGCTCTTGCTACTATTGCTATCGCATAGCGGTAAAGTAAAGCAATTATTTGGCGCTTGCATCTTATGCAATAAAGAGACAACCATAAGGCTTCTGCCAGTTGCCGATAACTTCAACAAAACATGATCATCTTATACAACAACTTATATCTCATCATGTCTTGACCATATCACATCACAACATGCCCTGCAAAAACAAGTTAGACGTCCTCTACTTTGTTGTTGCAAGTTTTACGTGGCTGCTACGGGCTGAGCAAGAACTGTTCTTACCTACGCATCAAAACCACAACGATAGTTTGTCAAGTTGGTGTTGTTTTAACCTTCGCAAGGACCAGGCGTAGCCACACACGGTTCAACTAAAGCTGGAGAAACTGACACCAGCCAGCCACCTGTGTGCAAAGCACGTTGGTAGAACCAGTCTCGCATAAGCATACGCGTAATGTCGGTCCGTGTCGCTTCATCCAACAATGCCGCCGAACCAAAGTGTGACATGCTGGTAAGCAGTATGACTTATATCGCCCACAACTCACTTGTGTTCTACTCGTGCATATTACATCAACACATAAAACCTAGGCTCGGATGCCACTGTTGGGGAACGTAGTAATTTCAAAAAAAATCCTACGCACACGGAAGATCATGGTGATGCATAGCAACAAGAGGGGAGAGTGTTGTCTACGTACCCTCGTAGACCGAAAGCGAAAGCGTTATAACAACGCGGTTGATGTAGTCGTACGTCTTCATGGCCCGACCGATCAAGCACCAAAACTACGGCACCTCCGAGTTCTAGCACACGTTCAGCTCGATGACGATCCCTGGACTCCGATCCAGCAGAATGTCGGGGAAGAGTTCTGTCAGCACGACGGCGTGGTGACGATCTTGATGTTCTACCATTGCAGGGCTTCGCCTAAGCACCGCTACAATATTATCGAGGATTATGGTGGAGGGGGGCACCGCACACGGCTAAGAGATCAATGATCAATTGTTGTATCTATGGGGTGCCCCCTGCCCCCATATATAACGGGGCAAGGGGGGAGGTGGCTGGCCTAGGAGGAGGGCGCGCCAAGGGGGGATGATGCGGAGCATCCCAAGGCCATCCCCATGGACCTACCTACATCTCCCACGACACCACTTCCACCCATGACAAGAGCCCGTGCGAGAACCATTGAGAACAAGGTTAACTCTCTCCTTGTAGAACTTCCCTTTGACCCACGTGAGACTTGGCTACTACCTCAATCGGAGTTGCTCTGTGTGCTTAGGTACCATATAAGCAACCAAGGAGATGGAACGGTGCAAGATGGACATCAAGAGCATGGAGACATTTTGCCCAGCCCTGAAGGACCGGAACAACCGCCCGACCACCGCCCGGGCGAAACAACCGACCGACCACCGCCCAACAACCGGTCTACCTTCTGTGATCGAGCGGTGCAAGGCCGGCACTACACCGGATGTACCGGCAATTACCAAAAGACCGGTACTGCCGCCCCGACAACCGGTGCAACCGCTGGCCCCTTCGACATCCATCTCCACAAGCCAGCACCAGACCTCCCAGCGGAACTACCGCCTTCCAGGACCGGTACTTCCGCCCTGCATGAGCTCCCAGCGGAACAACCGCCCCCTTGACCGGTACTACCGGCCCTGCCTGCGCGCAGTCACTTGGGCCAAGGCCCGTGTACCCTTTTGTTACCTAGACTACAAATACTCTATCCCGTACAACTTTCTAGGGTTAGCATTGGTTTAGCTCATTTGAGAGATAGAGCATTGCTCATCCATATTGGATCTACTCCACGAGAGAGACCGCGGCCCATCTACGGAGAAGATCCACTTTGGATTCAAGACCACTTTACGGGAAGATCCCCTTGTGGATTCAAGACCTCCTCTCGGAGAAGAACTGGCTACCCTTTTGTATCGTCCTTAGTTGATCGTGGATTCGTGTATCGTTCTATGTATCCGAGGATCTAGCACATGTGTGACTTGTTCTTGTTTGGTTTGAGTGATTCTCTTGTGATTTCCCTCGTCTTCTTTCCCGTGTTCTTCATGTTCATCGTTGGGATCCGCTCCTTTCATGAAAGATCAGCCTAGAGGGTCTCTACCCTACATCATCTTGGTATCATGAGCAAGGTTGATCATGATTTCGGAGCCTCCCCGTTGTGTTTCTAGCCTAATTTTGTTGTTTTTCGTCCTAATTCGAAAATCCCCACCAAAAATAGCCCCAAATTTTTTTTGTGATTTGTTGGTGTGTTGATGTTTTGTTGGATCTGATCCGTGGATTTGCTTGGCTTCAAGTGGATCTAGCATCTACACATTTTCCCTCCACATTCCTTCCTTGAAATCGATCGAATTTCGACTACGAAATCATCCTTTTCCGTCCCAAAAACCCATACCCGATCCAGATCTTGCGATCTTCCCGACCCCAGAGGTACTACCGCCCCCACGAGCGGAACTACCGCTAAGGCACCAACCGGTACCACCGCCTTCCAAAGCGGTACTACTGCCCCACCCAGTTTCAGTTGAAACCGACTGGCCTCTTTGCCAACCACTTATACACCATCACCACTTCCGCATACTACCCCCTTTTGTGCCCGTTTCGCACTCCGACACATGTTGCCACTTCGAGGTTTGAGAATTTGAGTTGCGGTACCGTATCCTTTTGTGTTTTGGCTATTTAGGTACGGTTCGAGATCGACACCACCGCCGCTCATCTTCGCCACGGACGCGTCATCAACAACGACCACCTCGACTACGACTTGGTATTCGTGCCACCATTTTGACACCATACGGAAGCACGACCGGTAACCTCATTTTGGCATTGGACACATCACTCTTGCCATTACATTGATAGCCATCATAGCCTTCCTCATTTGCGTTGCTTACCCATCAAGACTAGCCATTGAGTATTGCCGGCAATGAGACTTGTGCACATTAGTGATCATACTTCCTATAGCATACATACGTCATTGTTGCCTATATTGGTATCATCTCTTGTGTCATAAAGTTGTCATCGCATACTAACTTGCTATCTTGGTTCATCAAGCATTGCATGAGAAAAGAGCTCAAACATCAAAGAGCCAAACAAACTTTTAAGCAAAGAGGAAAGATACGCAAAGAGCTTTTAAGCAAGAACCATAGCATCCTCCAACATTAAGATTGTCATACTCGATCATCTTGGATCGTATCATAGCCACACCTTGCATACAAAATATTTGGGATAGAAGTCGTTGCATTTTTGCTAAGTAGGTTGTGCACAAGTTCTTGTATCCGCCTATCGTGCAATCGTGCTAGTGTCTCTCTAGTGTTGTGCAACAAGAGCATTTTTGTGGATTCCACACTTTGGCTCACCCTTGGTTACACAACCCCACTTATCTTTTTGCGCGTGTGTTTCCGTGTACCTTATATGCTTGGTCTACTTGTTACATTGCATCTTGCGAATCTTTTCCAACATTATTGAAGCTCACTTGCAATTACATCAAATTTTTGTGCCACCATCCTAACCAAGCTCCACCAAAAGCTTTTACTTGTGTAGGTGTGAGAAACTGACAAGAACTCGTACCAATTGTGCTATTTCCTTGCCCTACATTGGAGTGATCCTCGATCCACTTTCAACTTCGTTCAAGGTACATTTGGTATTCGTTCTTCTTTTTCTACCACTCACATTTGTCTTGGAATGATGGATAGGCCAAGTACTTCTACCAACCCACTCTTCATGGAGCAGGATGACGACATGAACTCCTTTGTCACCAAGAGTCACCTCTTTGGTGCACAACGAGCTTTACATCAAGAGCAACAAGATATGAGTGAATGCATCGACAACCTTGCCGCCGACTTACGACTTTCCGAGCAACGTACAAGGGACTACTTTGACAACAAGCTCAACGATCACAAGCAAGAAAATGACGCAAGGATGGACGAGATTCGCGCTTTGTTGCTCAACCGCTCTTCCTCCACTTCAAGAAGGAGCCGTTCAAGTCAACATTCCGACTTTACCCTCTCCGGCTCAAGTACACCAACATCGAACACTCTTCGTCGAGCCGCGCGCACCGACCGTCAAGCAAACCTCAATCCACTTCAAGACACCGACCCTCAAGAGAGCCGACGACGTCAAGCCAAAGAAGCCTTTGCGCTAGCTCGAGAACGACAACAACAACGACAACATGAAGAGGAAGAACGCGCGCGTCTACACCAAAATGCACAAGATGTTGAGGCTCAATGATAGAGGCTAAGGTGTCCCGATGTTTCGATGAGATGGTGGCTATCGTTTTCTGTGGGAGTCGACCTTGACGATCCGACTACGAACGTGCGAGACGTCGCGCCTTAGCAATCGCTAAACCAACTTCTGAGGGTTATTGACCACGCGGAGCACGATCAACCTGACCACGAGGGTCTGTTTCCTGCGAGCAAACGAAGAACAAGCAAGAAACTGAGATTGCAATCGGGATATTGCGAATATAAGATGAAAGCTTTATTGATCAAGGTGGGGTTCTGTGATGTCTTGGTCTGGTCGTTGGACACAAACGAAGTACGCGAAGTTGCAGCTATGGCGAGCTTTTAATCTAAACAAAACCCAAAGTCTAAACGACACCCTAAGGGCTGTATATATGGAGGAAGAGGGGGGAATTTCGTGGCCCTTGAGGGTGGGGTCCGAAACCAACCCTAACTCTTGTTTCCCCACACACAAGGACTCTAAAAATAGCCTATACTTAAGTATTTCGAAATTACATGGGCCTGGCCCATTAATAAGGTGACGCAGCACCTAGAATAGCCTATGGACGAATATTATGAAGTGGCATCTTGTATATTTCGTCCAAGGCTTCATGCACTCCTTATGGCGGCTTCAAAGTCCTGAAATCATCACTTGTAACTCCGTTCATGATCCCCTTGTGCATGCCATCAACTCCATGCGTGTTCTTGCTCCAATGTTCACCCTTCTCCAAGCTAGGCCCTTCATTTGTAAGCAAAACAAATGTATCCAATTTAGGCAGCATCATAATCTCATGAACATTAGAATCATTACCAAGAAACGGAAGTACCTGGTAATTTAATTGGCGTGCACGAGCTCTAGTAATTGGTCCAGTATATGTAACAGTAGGGGCTGTGGGTGTAACAATGGTATTGATGTCCTCATCATCCTCCCCTTCTTGAAATGAAGTCGTCCTCGACGGAAGCGCATCTTCCTCACCCAAATAAGGCTTCAAATCTGCAATGTTAAAAGTGGGACTAACCCCAAAATCTACAGGTAGCTCAAGTTTATATGCATTATCATTTATTTTCTCTAACACCTTAAAAGGACCATCAGCACGTGGCATTAGCTTTGATTTGCGCAGATTAGGAAATCTATCTTTACGCAAATGTAACCAAACAAGATCTCCAGGCGCAAACACAACATGTTTTCTACCCTTATCTCCAGCAAGTTTATATTTAGCATTCATACGCTCAATGTTTTCCTTAGATAACTCATGCATTTTTGAAATCAACTCAGAACGTTCTTTAGCATCAAAATTAACCTTCTCTGAAGATGGAAGAGGCAACAAATCAATAGGTGCACGAGGTAGGAAACCATACACAATTTCAAAAGGGCACATCTTAGTAGTAGAATGCAATGAACGATTATAAGCAAATTCAATATGAGGCAAGCATTCTTCCCACATTTTCTTGTTATTCTTCAAAACAACCCTAAGCATAGTAGACAATGTTCTATTGACTACTTCAGTTTGTCCATCAGTTTGGGGGTGACAAGTAGTACTAAAAAGCAGCTTAGTCCCCAACTTAGCCCACAAACATCTCCAAAAGTGGCTAAGAAATTTAGTATCACGATCTGAAACAATAGTATTTGGCACACCATGTAAGCGAATAATTTCACGAAAGAACAAATCAGCAACATTAACAACATCATCGCTTTTATGACATGGTATAAAGTGTGCCATTTTCGAGAACCTATCCACGACAACAAATATGCTATCCCTCCCCTTCTTTGTTCGAGGTAAACCTAAAACAAAGTCCATAGATATATCCTCCCAAGGAACACTAGGTACAGGCAAAGGCATATATAAACCATGAGGATTGAGTCGTGACTTAGCTCTTTGACATGTAGTGCAGCGAGCAACAAAACGCTCAACATCCCGTCTCATCTTTGGCCAAAAGAAATGTGTAGCAAGTATATCCTCCGTCTTCTTGACGCCAAAGTGTCCCATTAATCCTCCTCCATGCGCCTCCTGCAACAACAAAAGACGAACGGAGCTAGCTGGAATGCATAGCTTGTTAGCACAAAACACAAATCCATCATTAAGAACGAACTTGTTCCAAGTTCTCCCTTCCTTACAATTCTGCAATACATCTTTAAATTCAGCATCATGAACATATTGATCTTTGATGGTCTCCAAACCAAATATTTTAAAGTCAAGTTGTGAAAGCATAGTATAACGACGAGACAAGGCATCAGCAATAACATGTTCTTTACCCTTCTTATGTTTAATGACATAAGGGAAAGTCTCAATGAATTCAACCCATTTAGCATGTCTACGGTTCAGTTTTGCTTGACTTTTAATGTGTTTCAAAGATTCATGATCAGAATGTATAACAAATTCCTTGGGCCATAAATAATGTTGCCATGTTTCTAAGGTCCGAACAAGAGCATATAATTCTTTATCATAAGTAGAATAGTTCAGACTAGGCCCACTCAATTTTTCAGAAAAGTATGCAACAGGTTTTCCATCTTGTAATAACACACCTCCTAATCCAATTCCACTAGCATCACATTCAAGCTCAAAAGTCTTATTGAAATTAGGAAGTAGGAGTAAAGGAGCATGTGTCAACTTATCTTTCAATACTGTGAAGGCTTCTTCCTGTGCGGTACCCCAAACAAAAGGCACATCCTTCTTTGTGAGCTCGTTGAGAGGTGCAGCAATGGTGCTGAAATCTCTCACAAAACGCCTATAGAAACCAGCGAGGCCAAGGAAACTCCTCACTTGTGTGACCGTTTTGGGCTGCGGCCAACTATCAATAGCTTCAATCTTGGCTTTATCAACTTCAATTCCCTGTGGAGTAACAACATAGCCAAGAAAAGATACTCGGTCGGTGCAAAAGGTACACTTTCCAAGGTTTCCAAACAAACGTGCATCACGTAGAGCAATAAAAACAGCACGTAAATGTTCCAAATGTTCCTCCAAAGATTTGCTATAAATCAATATGTCATCAAAGTAAACTACCACAAATCGTCCAATGAAAGCACGTAAAACTTCGTTCATTAACCTCATGAAAGTACTAGGTGCATTAGTTAACCCAAAAGGCATGACTAACCACTCATATAATCCAAACTTAGTTTTAAATGCTGTTTTCCATTCATCACCCAATTTCATATGAATTTGATGGTATCCACTACGCAAATCAACTTTGGAGAATATTGTAGAGCCACTCAATTCATCAAGCATATCATCTAGCCTAGGAATAGGATGACGATAACGAATAGTAATATTATTAATGCCTCTACAATCAACGCACATACGCGACGTACCATCCTTTTTCGGCACTAAAATGATAGGAACAACACAAGGACTAAGGGATTCGCGTATATAACCTTTGTCGAGCAGTTCTTGTACTTGACGCATAATCTCCTTCGTCTCCTCTGGACTGGTACGGTATGGTGCATGGTTGGGTAGCGAAGCACCGGGAATTAAGTCAATTTGATGCTCAATCCCTCAAATAGGTGGTAATCCCGGTGGCACGTCTTGTGGAAAGACGTCAGCGAACTCCTGCAAAATGTTAGTGACAGCAGGGGGCAAAGAGGAAGGCACGTCCTCGAATGAAAATAATGCCTCTTTGCACACAAAAGCATAGCAAACAGATTTGCTAAAATCTAGCTCATCAATATCAGATTTGGTGGCAAGTAAACATGCACTTTTCAATTTAATTTCAGAAACAACAGTAGATGGTTTATTATTAGGCTTCATTTGGTGCTCAAATTCTTTTGCCACAATCTGATTTTCACTCTTATTTGTCTCCAGTTTTGCTTTATTAGCTCTATTAATATCATCTTTCAAAATGGAATCAGGAGTCATAGGAAGCAAAGTAATATTTTTATCGTTATGAACAAGAGTATACTGATTGTTTCTACCATGGTGTACAGAATTTTTATCAAATTGCCATGGTCTGCCAAGTAATAAGGAACATGCTTGCATAGGTACCACATCACAATCAACATAATCAGCATATGTAGAGATACTAAAATGCACACAAACAGTACGTGTTACCTTAACCTTGCCGCTGTTGTTGAACCATTGGATGTAGTAAGGATGTGGATGTGGTCTTGTGGTGAGAGATAGCTTCTCCACCATCTCCATGCTAGCCAAGTTGTTGCAGCTCCCTCCATCTATGATCACGCGAACAGAACGTTCCTTCACAACTCCCTTTGTATGGAACAAATTATGCCTCTGATTTTGCTCAGCTTGTGTAACCTGCACACTGAAAACACGTTGAGCAACTAAACATTCATACCTGTCAGCATCTTTAGGAGCCATGTATTGCGTCTCATGATCAGAATCGTCTCCACCGTGTTCTTCACGTGTAATAAGAGCCAAGGTCTCCTCATCATAGTCACTAGCGGACTCATACCCACCATCCTCAGTAACAATCATCACACGCTTAGATGGGCATTCTCTCGCATAATGACCTCCACCCTTGCAACGTCGACAAATAATATCATGTGTTTGCCCTGTTGATGCCATGGATGAAGAAGAGCTCTTTGCAGGCCCAGAAGGTGTGCTCTTGGCAGATAGTGGTGATTGTGCCTGCTTTATTGTATCACGGTTGGAGGTGGCAGCCGACGGAGGCGCCGGTGTAGCAGAACGTGTGGAAGTAGATGATGCACGTGGTGTCCATGATGAAGGTCGACCTGCAGAAAAGTTAGTCCGCGCCAATGCCTGTCGATCCTGCACTTCACGTTCAGCTTTACAAGCAAGATGGAATAAACGAGTGATATTAGTATTTTTAGGTTTTCTGAGTCTTTTGAGCCACGTGCCATCATAGTGATTTTTTGTCGGACTTTTTCGTCGTCGCTGCTCTGATTTCCAAAAAAAAGTGAAAAAAAATTCGTGCCCATCCTATCAGTTTGACGAGGGAAGAGTTTTGAGACACTCGCCATTATGGTGATTTTTCGCAAAAAAAGAGGAGCGCAAAAAAAAGGAGCGCAAAAAAAAGCGAAAAAAAAGAGTTCCAGAGTGTGCTTTTCCCTTATTTACGTGCAGCGCCGTGATTTTGTTAGTGTTCTAGGCTCGCGTCTCTAGCACGGTCTAGCCTAGGACCAGCACAGTACCGTCGTTGAGCGTTTATTCAACTTTGCATCTCTGAATTGATTATTGCTGACCCTTTTTGCTACCATACTATAAGCCTTCCCAGCTCCACATACATCTACGTCGTGCGTTTGACTCTCCCTGGCAATCGCTCTATCCAAGCTTTTGAGAGTTTTGACTACAACGGTTGCCGATCACTGCCTGCTGCTGGGTAAGAACTGGTAAGAATTTGAGATTTGTTTGACGGATTTGTGACACCCGCCACCACCACCACTTGTTAGTAGTCTATAGGATCATATTCTTGTGTGTTTCTATTGCTGCTAACCATGCCAGGATCACAAGTCGACGAGACTAACTGGGAGAACTTGACGAACAAGGAGCTTCATGATACGTTTCAGCAAATGATGAGTGGACAGGTGCACGATGTGATAAACAGATTTGAAGAGGCCATGGAGAAGATAGATGGCATGGAGAAGACGTTTGAAACAAAGCTCGATAACAAGTTTGCTGAATTGCTTTCGCGTCTTCCACCACCACCACCGGCTGCTCCTGCCGCACCTCTGCAACAACAGCAACAACATCGACTACCTCCACGTCGGGAAACAGCCCTCCGCCGAGCGAGCCGTGTCCCTCTTCAGTCGAGCCAAACTACTGGTGCTGTTGTTGATACTTCTGTGGCTCCTACTGCTGATGTGGAGGAGGATGATTATGTGGGAGATTATGAGGATGAGGTTGGTCAAAATCAGAACTACGTGCCACCACCAGCACAGCAACCACCAGGTCGTCCACATGCAAATAATGGCAATGGTAGGGCTCACCCTCAGGTACGAGATCATGACCATCTCCCTAAACTAAAATTGAATATTCCACCATTTGAGGGTAGATATGTTCCTGATATATATCTTACTTAGGGGTGGGCACACTCACACCGAAAACCGAAAAATCGAACTGAACCGAACCGATTTAACCAATTTATGTGTTTATTCGGTGTATGGTTTTTTGGTTCGGTGGCAATTTTATTTCCTATTCGGTGTTCGGTGCAACTTCGGTTTCATGCAGTCACAAACCGAAATCACCGAAGAAACCGTTGTTTTCTATGATGGCCAGCCCACCCGTACGTGATTGTGGCTGTGACCTGTGAGCGGCTGAGCGCAGCCCATTTGTCCTTCGGCCCAACAGCCTCTAATTTGCCTAATGTATAGATATAAATCATCCGACGTCCACATGTACGTGAAACCCTAGTCACTGCCCATCGCTCGATCCTTTCGTCAGGCGGTGCCCTCTCCTCTCCAACCCTAGACGCCAGATCAGCTACTCATCGAGTCGGCTCCGGCGAGTCAGCGTTCGGCGGTCAGCAACAAATCCTATGGTTGAGACGGACGTAAGCCATCCGCTTGCTTCTCCAAGTTCTAATCTCTCAAATCTCAGTACAAGTACCTAGTAAACTACGAACGTAACTCCATGCAAGTGATCAGTTTGATCTACTACTAGTAGGAATATTTTAGTATTGTTTTGCATGAAACAATTGCCATGAGAGCTAGTGTATCAGCAAGTACTTGTACGATTTCTATCCATAGATCTTCTCGTACATGTGCAGTGTGCGTGCGTAATATAACAAATTATTTATTAGTCTATGGTTTAGTGCATGTGCTTATTCTGATCCATATGTTCTTAGACATAAGCCAAAATGCTTCTAGAAACGTGAGTACGTACCAGCTAGATGCGGCGTAAGGCGGCTGGAAAATCAATTAAGGTGCCTGTGTGCTAGCTTCCTTAGGCTAGCTTGCAATTGTAGGTATATAGCTCCTGGGGTGAATCCATCTAGCAGTTAAAACAAACATATATAATACGTATCAAATTCCTTAAAAATGGTACAAAATGAAAGCTGCACACTTAGAGGTATCACATGTATTCTCCCTTATATAATACTTTTCATGTTCCACATGATCTTATGTTTTATACACAGTACAGTTGTTTGCTTAACCGAATTGAACAGTGACTAATCATATTCTTGTCTAATTTGTAGATGTCAGAACCAAATGAAGACATCGCCAATCAAGAATCTGAGAGCTTAGCGGTGGTCACAGAGGGAGAGCAGAATGAGAATAATGGGCAGCAACCGGATGCATCGGAGAATGCTAAGAAGGAAGTGGTGATGCCCAAGAAAAGGAAAGAGATGGAACCAAGATCAGAGGTCTGGGATAGTTTCACCAAGATCGTAGAGGGAGATGTTTTGAAGAGGGGCAAGTGCAACTACTGTAAACGTGAGCTTAAATGTGAAACAAAAATCAATGGTACATCTGCCCTAAGTTCTCATTTAAAGATATGCAAGAAGAATCCTAATAGGAACAAAGATGATAAGCAGCCTACTTTGCAAGCTACACGAAATGAAGGGGATGGTAGCAAGTGTACACTTACTGCTTGGAGGTTTGATCCTGAAATGCTTAGGAAAGCTTTTGCTGAAATGATTATTACAGATGAGCTCCCTTTTGCATTTTCTGAGAAAGAAGGGTTTAGAAAGTTTATGTCCAAGGCATGCCCACGTTTCAATGTGCCGTCTAGGAGAACAACTACTAGGGAAGTTGTTAGCATGTTCAATGTGCAGAAACAGAAGCTGAAAAAAATCTTTAAGGAATCATGCGAAAGAGTATGCCTCACCACTGACACATGGACTTCTGCCCAGAAGCAGAACTATATGTGTGTTACAGCACATTTCATTGATGGTGACTGGAAGCTACAAAAGAAGATAATTGGGTTTTTCTTAGTGAAGGGACATAGGGGGGAGGACATTGGGAAGGACTTGGAGAGATGCTTAGTAGACTGGGGGCTTGATAAAGTTTTCACAATAACTGTTGACAATGCTTCTGCTAATGACGGTGCTATAAATTATATCAGGAGGGTTATGAATAAAGCCAAAAGTAGTATTGCTGAAGGGAAGTATTTTCACATGAGATGTGCTGCGCATATTATAAACTTGGTGGTTACTGATGGACTAAAGGAAATCGACCTTTCAGTGGCACGTGTGCGAGCTGCTGTAAAGTTTGTGAAGAACTCCCCTGCTAGAATTACAAGGTTTAAGAAATGTGTTGAACTAGAGAAAGTTAAAAGTAAAGCCTTTTTGTCATTGGATGTGCCTACTAGATGGAACTCAATATACCTTATGTTGAGAGCTGCAGCAACGTATGAGCAAGTTTTTTATAGGTATGCTGATGAGGACCCGTACTATGCACTTGATTTAAATGGTGAGAAAGGTCCGGGAGTTCCAGAAGCCGCAGATTGGGATAATGCAAGAAAGATGACAGAATTTTTGGAACACTTCTACAAGCTTACTGTCCGTGTTTCCGCGTCGCTACACTGTACAGCTCACATATTTTTTCATGAGATAGCCGATGTTATCATCTTGTTGCGGCAATGGTGTGAAAGCGAAGATTCTTTGCGTAAGGACATGGCTAAGAGGATGATAGCTAAGTACAATAAATATTGGAGGGATCATAAAAGCTTCAACATCCTTATTTTTATTGCGGTTTCTCTTGATCCAAGGTACAAGTTGTCAAATTACATAAAGATAGCTATTCTGGAGATGTTTGGTGAGACCCAAGGGCAGGTAGTTTGGACTGAAATAAGTAAGACGCTTCACGAGTTATTTGAAGAATATGGAAAGATATATGCTCCAAGTGATAAAGTGCAGCCGTCCAATGTAGCACAAGAACCTGAAGCCCGTGGCACAAGTTTAATGAAGTCCTTGATTGCTCAAAAGATGAGGACGAGCACTTTTGGAATTACTGCTAGTAAATCTGAACTTGAGAAGTACCTTTCCGAGGAGAATGAAGAAGATGGCAGCAAGTTTGACATTCGTGAGTGGTGGAAGGTCAATTCTTCTAGATTTCCAGTATTGTCACATTTGGCCCTTGATGTTTTAGCAATTCCTATATCTACGGTTGCATCGGAGTCGGCCTTCAGCACTGGTGGTCGTATTTTAGATCCATTCAGGAGCTCCTTAACTCCATTTATGGTCCAAGCACTTGTCTGCACACAAGATTGGTTGAGGGGATCTATTGCTGTAAATGACGAAGAGGACACTGCAGAATTAACTAAGCTAGAGGAAGGTAAGTTAATAATTTACTTGAGTTATTTTTGTTAGACTTCTCCTATGTCACTCATGAATTAAATATCATTTACTCATATTTTCAGCATTGCTTGAAGAAATAAATGGGCTCAATATTTCGAAGAACAACTCCAATAAGGATAATTCGGTCATCATGGATGATCGTACTTCCTAAACATGGTGCGGTTTCTTGATAACTTTACTACCTATTAGTTACAGCCTATCAGGTTCAAAAATATACATCTTTTTCATGCAGTTGCTATTGAGGTATGCTAATAAATTTATTGTACAAAATCCTCAGATGTTTGCATCCCGCAAGATTGCCGTATGGAGCCATGGAAGTAGTACTACAGATCTGAGATCTTGAAGCCTTGCTCCTGTGATGAAGTCCCATTTATTCATGTTTCTGTCACCAGTCAGCTATTTGATAGCCTTTTGTTTGATTTCCCTCCACTTGTGTGTGAGAAAATAAGAATTATGCTATTTGCTTTTGCTGCTACATAAGTGAGACTATTTGATATATTTACGTACGTGAGACTTTATTCACTATCCATTTATATATATAGCAAAGTTGTGTCTTTCATTACAGCCAACGATGTGACATTTTAACTATCATATATTCATATTTTCTGTTAAGGTTGCTAGCTCTTGTGATTATTATTTGTATATTTTGTGCAATGCAAATAGCTACTCATATAAGTGGTGGCTCTGATTGGTGCACGTACTTCGGTTTTCCGGTTAACCGAATAAACCAAACCGATATATTTAGGTTAATATGGTTCGGTTGCTAATTTTTGTTTGATTATTTCGGTTGCCATTTCTCTAAACCCGAAATTATAAAAAACCGAATAAACCGAACCATAATAACCATATTAACCGAACGCCCAGCCCTAATCTTACTTGGGAGTTAGAAACTGAACAACGTGTTTACAATATCCCGAGGAGAGACGTGTTCCTACTGCTGTTTGTGCTTTCACTAGTTTTGCATGTGTTTGGTGGTCTGAGCATTGTAGATTATATCCTATTCCGGCTACTTGGGCTGCTTTGAAAACTGCTATGCGTATTCGTTGGGTTCCACCATATTATCAACGTGAATTACTTCAAAAATTGCAGCGCTTAAGACAGGGAAAAAATTCTGTAGAAGAATATTATCAGGAATTACAAACTGGCATGATTAGATGTGGTATTGTTGAGGAGAATGAAGCTATGCTTGCATGTTTTATGGGTGGATTAAATAGAGAGATTCAGACGATTCTAGAGTATAAGGAGTATACTAATATCACTCGTTTATTCCATCTTGCTTGTAAAGCTGAACGTGAAGTGCAGGATCGACAGGCATTGGCGCGGACTAACTTTTCTGCAGGTCGACCTTCATCATGGACACCACGTGCATCATCTACTTCCACACGTTCTGCTACACCGGCGCCTCCGTCGGCTGCCACCTCCAACCGTGATACAATAAAGCAGGCATAATCACCACTATCTGCCAAGAGCACACCTTCTGGGCCTGCAAAGAGCTCTTCTTCATCCATGGCATCAATAGGGCAAACACATGATATTATTTGTCGACGTTGCAAGGGTGGAGGTCATTATGCGAGAGAATGCCCATCTAAGCGTGTGATGATTGTTACTGAGGATGGTGGGTATGAGTCCGCTAGTGACTATGATGAGGAGACCTTGGCTCTTATTACACGTGAAGAACACGGTGGAGACGATTCTGATCATGAGACGCAATACATGGCTCCTGAAGATGCTGACAGGTATGAATGTTTAGTTGCTCAACGTGTTTTGAGTGTGCAGGTTACACAAGCTGAGCAAAATCAGAGGCATAATTTGTTCCATACAAAGGGAGTTGTGAAGGAACATTCTGTTCGCGTGATCATAGATGGAGGGAGCTACAATAACTTGGCTAGCATGGAGATGGTGGAGAAGCTATCTCTCACCACAAGACCACATCCACATCCTTACTACATCCAATGGTTCAACAACAACGGCAAGGTTAAGGTAACACGTACTATTCGTGTGCATTTTAGTATCTCTACATATGCTGATTATGTTGATTGTCATGTGGTACCTATGCAAGCATGTTCCTTATTACTTGGTAGACCATGGCAATTTGATAAAAATTCTGTACACCATGGTAGAAACAATCAGTATACTCTTGTTCATAACGATAAAAATATTACTTTGCTTCCTATGACTCCTGATTCCATTTTGAAAGATGATATTAATAGAGCTAATAAAGCAAAACAGGAGACAAATAAGAGTGAAAATCAGATTGTGGCAAAAGAATTTGAGCACCAAATGAAGCCTAAAAATAAACCATCTACTGTAGTTTCTGAAATTAAATTGAAAAGTGCATGTTTACTTGCCACCAAATCTGATATTGATGAGCTAGATTTTAGCAAATCTGTTTGCTATGCTTTTGTGTGCAAAGAGGCATTATTTTCATTTGAGGACGTGCCTTCCTCTTTGCCCCCTGCTGTCACTAACATTTTGCAGGAATTCGCTGACGTCTTTCCACAAGACGTGCCACCGGGATTACCACCTATTCGAGGGATTGAGCATCAAATTGACTTAATTCCCGGTGCTTCGCTACCCAACCGTGCACCATACCGTACCAATCCAGAGGAGACGAAGGAGATTATGTGTCAAGTACAAGAACTGCTCGACAAAGGTTATATACGCGAATCCCTTAGTCCTTGTGTTGTTCCTATCATTTTAGTGCCGAAAAAGGATGGTACGTCACGTATGTGCGTTGATTGTAGAGGCATTAATAATGTTACTATTTGTTATCGTCATCCTATTCCTAGGCTAGATGATATGCTTGATGAATTGAGTGGCTCTACAATATTCTCCAAAGTTGATTTGCGTAGTGGATACCATCAAATTCGTATGAAATTGGGTGATGAATGGAAAACAGCATTTAAAACTAAGTTTGGATTATATGAGTGGTTAGTCATGCCTTTTGGGTTAACTAATGCACCTAGTACTTTCATGAGGTTAATGAACGAAGTTTTACGTGCTTTCATTGGACGATTTGTGGTAGTTTACTTTGATGACATATTGATTTATAGCAAATCTTTGGAGGAACATTTGGAACATTTACGTGCTGTTTTTATTGCTCTACGTGATGCACGTTTGTTTGGAAACCTTGGAAAGTTCACCTTTTGCACCGACCGAGTATCTTTTCTTGGCTATGTTGTTACTCCACCGGGAGTTGAAGTTGATAAAGCCAAGATTGAAGCTATTGAGAGTTGGCCGCAGCCCAAAACGGTCACACAAGTGAGGAGTTTCCTTGGCCTCGCTGGTTTCTATAGGCGTTTTGTGAGAGATTTTGGCACCATTGCTGCACCTCTCAACGAGCTTACAAAGAAGGATGTGCCTTTTGTTTAGGGTACCGCACAGGAAGAAGCTTTCACGGTATTGAAAGATAAGTTGACACATGCTCCTTTACTCCAACTTCCTAATTTCAATAAGACTTTTG
The DNA here is from genome assembly GCF_018294505.1 of Triticum aestivum. Classification (NCBI taxonomy): domain Eukaryota; kingdom Viridiplantae; phylum Streptophyta; class Magnoliopsida; order Poales; family Poaceae; genus Triticum; species Triticum aestivum. The sequence goes on along the minus strand of NC_057794.1, from coordinate 214,338,282 downwards.
AGCTTGAATGTGATGCTAGTGGAATTGGATTAGGAGGTGTGTTATTACAAGATGGAAAACCTGTTGCATACTTTTCTGAAAAATTGAGTGGGCCTAGTCTGAACTATTCTACTTATGATAAAGAATTATATGCTCTTGTTCGGACCTTAGAAACATGGCAACATTATTTATGGCCCAAGGAATTTGTTATACATTCTGATCATGAATCTTTGAAACACATTAAAGGTCAAGCAAAACTGAACCGTAGACATGCTAAATGGGTTGAATTCATTGAGACTTTCCCTTATGCCATTAAACACAAGAAGGGTAAAGAAAATGTTATTGCTGATGCCTTGTCTTGTCGTTATACTATGATTTCACAACTTGACTTTAAAATATTTGGTTTGGAGACCATCAAAGATCAATATGTTCATGATGCTGAATTTAAAGATGTATTGCAGAATTGTAAGGAAGGGAGAACTTGGAACAAGTTCGTTCTTAACGATGGATTTGTGTTTCGTGCTAACAAGCTATGCATTCCAGCTAGCTCCGTTCGTCTTCTGTTGTTGCAGGAGGCGCATGGAGGAGGATTAATGGGACACTTTAGCGTCAAGAAGACGGAGGATATACTTGCTACACATTTCTTTTGGCCAAAGATGAGACGGGATGTTGAGCGTTTTGTTGCTCGCTGCACTACATGTCAAAGAGCTAAGTCACGACTCAATCCTCATGGTTTATATATGCCTTTGCCTGTACCTAGTGTTCCTTGGGAGGATATATCTATGGACTTTGTTTTAGGTTTACCTCGAACAAAAAAGGGGAGGGATAGCATATTTGTTGTCGTGGATAGGTTCTCGAAAATGGCACACTTTATACCATGTCTGATAGAGGCAAAGGTGTCCCGTCTTTCGATGAGATGATGGATATCGCTTTGGTGGAAGTCGACTTTGACGATCCGACTACGAACGTGGGAGGACGTCGCGCCTTAGCAATCGCTAAACCAACTCCGAGAGGTTATTGACCACGCCGGAGCACGATCAACCTGACCACGAGGGTCTGTTTCCTGCGAGCAAACGAAGAACAAGCAAGAAACTAAGATTGCAATCTGGATATTGCGAATATAAGATGAAAGCTTTATTGATCAAGGTGGGGTTCTGTGACGCCTTTGTCTGGTCGTTGAACACAAACGAAGTACGCGAAGTTGCAGCTATGGCGAACTTTTAATCTAAACAAAACCCAAAGTCTAAACGATGCCCTAAGGGCTGTATATATGGAGGAAGAGGGGGGAATTTCGTGGCCCTTGGTGGAGGGGTCCGAAATCAACCCTATCTCTTGTTTCCCCACACATACGGACTCTAAAAATAGCCTATACTTATGTATTTCGAAATTACATGGGCCTGGCCCAATAATAAGGTGACGCACCACCTAAAATAGCCTCGGGACGAAATTTATGAAGTGGCATCTTGTATATTTCGTCCAAGGCTTCATGCACCCATTATGGTGGCTTCAAAGTCCTGAAATCATCACTTGTAACTCTGTTCTTGTTCCCCTTGTGCATGCCATCATCTCCATGCTTGTTCTTGCTCCAATGTTCATCCTTCTCCAAGCTAGGCCCTTCATTTGTAAGCAAAACAAATGTATCCAATTTAGGCAGCATCATATTCTCATGAACATTAGAATCATTACCAAGAAACGAAAGTACCTGGTAATTTAGTTGGCGTGCACGAGCTCTAGTAATTGGTCCAGTATGTATAGCAGCAGGGGCTGTGGGTGTAACAATTGTATTGATGTCCTCATCAATGTCATAAAAGCGATGATGCTGTTAATGTTGCTGATTTGTTCTTTCGTGAAATTATTCGCTTACATGGTGTGCCAAATACTATTGTTTCAGATCGTGATACTAAATTTCTTAGCCACTTTTGGAGATGTTTATGGGCTAAGTTGGGGACTAAGCTGCTTTTTAGTACTACTTGTGACCCCCAAACTGATAGACAAACTGAAGTAGTCAATAGAACATTGTCTACTATGCTTAGGGCTGTTTTGAAGAATAACAAGAAAATGTGGGAAGAATGTTTGCCTCATATTGAATTTTCTTATAATCGTTCATTGCATTCTACTACTAAGATGTGCCCTTTTGAAATTGTGTATGGTTTCCTACCTCGTGCACCTATTGATTTGTTGCCTCTTCCATCTTCAGAGAAGGTTAATTTTGATGCTAAAGAATGTTCTGAATTGATTGTAAAAATGCATGAGTTAACTAAGGAAAACATTGAGCGTATGAATGCTAAATATAAACTTGCTGGAGATAAGGGTAGAAAACATGTTGTGTTTGCGCCTGGAGATCTTGTTTGGTTACATTTGCGTAAAGATAGATTTCCTAATCTGCGCAAATCAAAGCTAATGCCACGTGCTGATGGTCCTTTTAAGGTGTTACAGAAAATAAATGATAATGCCTATAAACTTGAGCTACCTGTAGATTTTGGGGTTAGTCCCACTTTTAACATTGCAGATTTGAAGCCTTATTTGGGTGAGGAAGATGCGCTTCCGTCGAGGACGACTTCATTTCAAGAAGGGGAGGATGATGAGGAAATCAATACCATTGTTACACCCACAGCCCCTACTGTTACATATACTGGACCAATTACTAGAGCTCGCGCACGCCAATTAAATTACCAGGTACTTCCGTTTCTTGGTAATGATTCTAATGTTCATGAGATTATGATGCTGCCTAAATTGGATACATTTGTTTTGCTTACAAATGAAGGGCCTAGCTTGGAGAAGGATGAACATTGGAGCAAGAACACGCATGGAGTTGATGGCATGCGCAAGGGGATCAAGAACGGAGTTACAAGTGATGATTTCAGGACTTTGAAGCCACCATAAGGAGTGCATGAAGCCTTGGACGAAATATCCAAGATGCCACTTCATAATATTCGTCCATAGGCTATTCTAGGTGTTGTGTCACCTTATTAATGGGCCAAGCCCATGTAATTTCGAAATACTTAAGTATAGGCTATTTTTAGAGTCCGTATGTGTGGGGAAACAAGAGTTAGGGTTGGTTTCGGACCCCACCCTCAAGGGCCACGAAATTCCCCCCCCCCCCTCTTCCTCCATATATACAGCCCTTAGGGCATCGTTTAGACTTTGGGTTTTGTTTAGATTAAAAGTTCGCCATAGCTGCAACTTCGCGTACTTCATTTGTGTCCAACGACCAGACCAAGACGTCACAGAACCCCACCTTGATCAATAAAGCTTTCATCTTATATTCGCAATATCCTGATTGCAATCTCAGTTTCTTGCTTGTTCTTCGTTTGCTCGCAGGAAGCAGACCCTCGTGGTCAGGTTGATCGTGCTCCGGCGTGGTCAATAACCCTCGGAAGTTGGTTTAGCGATAGCTAAGGCGCGACGTCTCGCATGTTCATAGTCGGATCGTCAAGGTCGACTCCCACAGAAAACGATAGCCACCATCTCATCGAAACATCGGGACACCTTAGCCTCTATCATATTGTAAACATGTAAATCGTTGTTCAGTTTCTAACTCCCAAGTAAGATATATATCAGGAACATATCTACCCTCAAATGGTGGAATATTCAATTTTAGTTTAGGGAGATGGTCATGATCTCGTACCTGAGGGTGAGCCCTACCATTGCCATTATTTGCATGTGGACGACATGGTGGTTGCTGTGCTGGTGGTGGCACGTAGTTCTGATTTTGATCAACCTCATCCTCATAATCTCCCACATAATCATCCTCCTCCACATCAGCAGTAGGAGCCACAGAAGTATCAACAGCAGCACTAGCAGTTTGGCCCGGCTGAAGAGGGACACGGCTCGCTCGGCGGAGGGTTGTTTCCCGATGTGGAGGTAGTCGATGTTGTTGCTGTTGTTGCAGAGGTGCGGCAGGAGCAGCCGGTGGTGGTGGTGGAAAATGCGAAAGCAATTCAGTAAACTTGTTATCGAGCTTTGTTTCAAACGTCTTCTCCATGCCATCTATCTTCTCCATGGCCTCTTCAAATCTGTTTATCACATCGTGCACCTGTCCACTCATCATTTGCTGAAACGTATCATGAAGCTCCTTGTTCGTCAAGTTCTCCCAGTCAGTCTCGTCGGCTTGTGATCCTGGCATGGTTAGCAGCAATATAAACACACAAGAATATGATCCTACAGACTACTAACAAGTGGTGGTGGTGGTGGGTGTCACAAATCCGTCAAGCAAATCTCAAATTCTTACCAGTTCTTACCCAGCAGCAGGCGGTGATCGGCAACCGTTGTAGTCAAAACTCTCAAAAGCTTGGATAGAGCGATTGCCAGGGAGAGTCAAACGCAGGACGTAGATGTATGTGGAGCTGGGAAGGCTTATAGTATGGTAGCAAAAAGGGTCAGCAATAATCAATCGAGAGATGCAAAGTTGAATAAACGCTCAACAACGGTACTGTGCTGGTCCTAGGCTAGACCGTGCTAGAGACGCGAGCCTAGAACACTAACAAAATCACGGCGCTGCACGTAAATAAGGGAAAAGCACACTCTGGAACTCTTTTTTTCGCTCTTTTTTTTGCGCTCCTTTTTTTGCGCTCCTCTTTTTTTTGTAAAAAATCACTATAATGGCGAGTGTCTCAAAACTCTTCCCTCGTCAAACTGATAGGATGGGCACGAAATTTTTTTTTCACTTTTTTTTGGAAATCAGGGCAGCGACGAGGAAAAAGTGCGACAAAAAATCACTATGATGGCACGTGGCTCAAAAGACTCAGAAAAGCCTAAAAATAGGATAGGGAAAAAAATTTTGCCCATGAAATTTTTGGCCTAAAAACTGCCCGGGGGTCTCGAGACTCCTTTTTTTCGATACCTACGCAGGCAAGGAAACATGAAACGGAATTTAGATTGATCTCAAGAACAAACCTAATATGAGAAGAACTCGGATTGGTGGTGGATATATGGTTCTGGTATATGGCAGCGGTGGTGGTATATGGTAGCGGTGGTGGTATATGGATACAGATTGGTGGTGGTATATGGATACGGATTGGTGGTGGTATATGGATATGGATTCAGAGCGGTGGCGGATAAGCAAAAGTGGTAGATGGGCGATGATGATGGTGCGGCAGCGGCGTGACAACTTATGACCAGAACTCGAAACTCTAAAAGACTAGACTCTAAGACCAGCAACTTGACACGACGATGCAACCGCAAATTCAACAAAGCAAAAACCCTAAAAAGATTATGCAAAGGCTCAGATTGGTTCGGATATGATGAACTAACCCTAATTTTTTTTCTGGCTTTTTCGTGGACTGTAGGTATGAAGAACAGACTCGATCTAATCTATGAAAAACTGTAAAATCTCACCGAGCAACCTGGAAATCTGATACCACTTGATAGAGGCTAAGGTGCCCCGATGTTTCAATGAGATGGTGGCTATCGTTTTCTGTGGGAGTCGACCTTGACGATCCGACTACGAACGTGCGAGACGTCGTGCCTTAGCAATCGCTAAACCAACTTCCGAGGGTTATTGACCACGCCGCAGCACGATCAACCTGACCACGAGGGTCTGTTTCCTGCGAGCAAACGAAGAACAAACAAGAAACTGAGATTGCAATCGGGATATTGCGAATATAAGATGAAAGCTTTATTGATCAAGGTGGGGTTCTGTGATGTCTTGGTCTGGTCGTTGGACACAAACGAAGTACGCGAAGTTGCAGCTATGGCGAACTTTTAATCTAAACAAAACCGAAAGTCTAAACGACGCCCTAAGGGCTGTATATATGGAGGAAGAGGGGGGAATTTCGTGGCCCTTGAGGGTGGGGTCGGAAACCAACCCTAACTCTTGTTTCCCCACACATACGGACTCTAAAAATAGCCTATACTTAAGTATTTCGAAATTACATGGGCCTGGCCCATTAATAAGGTGACGCAGCACCTAGAATAGCCTATGGACGAATATTATGAAGTGGCATCTTGTATGTTTCGTCCAAGGCTTCATGCACTCCTTATGGCGGCTTCAAAGTCCTGAAATCATCACTTGTAACTCCGTTCTTGATCCCCTTGCGCATGCCATCAACTCCATGCGTGTTCTTGCTCCAATGTTCATCCTTCTCCAAGCTAGGCCCTTCATTTGTAAGCAAAACAAATGTATCCAATTTAGGCAGCATCATAATCTCATGAACATTAGAATCATTACCAAGAAACGTAAGTACCTAGTAATTTAATTGGCGTGCGCGAGCTCTAGTAATTGGTCCAGTATATGTAACAGTAGGGGCTGTGGATGTAACAATGGTATTGATGTCCTCATCACTCAACATAAAGAACAACAACTCCGTGACGCTCACGCACTTGAGGCGCAACAAGCTCTACGCGTGATGAGGACATCAATAAACTTTGGGTTTTGTTTAGATTAAAAGTTCGCCATAGCTGCAACTTCGCGTACTTCGTTTGTGTTCAACGACCAGACAAAGGCGTCACAGAACCCCACCTTGATCAATAAAGCTTTCATCTTATATTCGCAATATCCAGATTGCAATCTTAGTTTTTTGCTTGTTCTTCGTTTGCTCGCAGGAAACAGACCCTCGTGGTCAGGTTGATCGTGCTCCGGCGTGGTCAATAACCTCTCGGAGTTGGTTTAGCGATTGCTAAGGCGCGACGTCCTCGCACGTTCGTAGTCGGATCGTCAAAGTCGACTTCCACCAAAGCGAAATCCACCATCTCATCGAAAGACGGGACACCTCCGCCTCTATCAACGCGAGGCGAGTCGAGCCATTGCCGACCGAGGCCGTCAAGCCCGTGAAGACGAGGAAGCACTTCGCGAAGAAATTCTCGAACGACGACTTCAAGCTCGCATGAATCGTCAAATTCCTCCAGCTCGATGCGCTCCTCCACAAGCTCGCCAAGGCCATCAAGTTCATCAAGAGCATGAAAACACCGGGAATACTCCGCGACAAGAGCACCACGAGGTTGACAACCCTCCGCGACAAGAGCACCACGAGTTGAACAATCATCTACAACATCGGCGTCATCATCCCTGACCCCAACACAATGAAGAGCAACGCTACGGCAAGCTCAAGTTCACCATGCCCAAGTTCAAGGGAAGCAATGATCCCGAAGAATACCTTTCATGGGTATTGAAAGTCGACAAGATCTTCCGTTTGCACAATTATGAAGAAGAGAAGAAGATCGTGATGGCATCCCTTGAGTTCCAAGACTATGTCCTCATTTGGTGGGAACAAGTCATTGAACGCCGCGAGACAAGAGGTGATCCACCCATCACTACTTGGGCACAAATGAAGGATGTCATGAGAGCACGCTTCATGCCTACCTACTACAACCGCGACCTCTTCAAGAAACTCCAACAACTCAAGCAAGGAACAAAGAGCGTTGAAGATTACTACAAGGAGATGGAGATTGCAATGATAAGAGCCAATGTGACGGAAGATGATGAGCAAACTATGGCACGTTTCTTGAATGGACTCAATCACCCTATCAAGAAGATAGCCGACTTCCAACCATACTCAACTCTCATCGAGCTCGTGCACCAAGCTACCAAAGCGGAACGCCAAGTGCAAGATGACTTCAAGTACGCCAAGTTCTCATCCAAGTCGTACGGCTTCTCCAATAACCAAGCCTCAATGACTCCAACACCGCCTACAAGAACGTCTACTTCCAACACCGACAAGCCGAATTCCAAGAAAGCTTCGTCAATTACAAGTCATCCTCCTATGAGCAACTTCAAGCCGAGAGCTTCATCATCATCAACCCCAACCGATGAGACCGTCAAGATGAGTTCCTTCAAGTGTTTCACTTGCGGAGGCCGAGGCCACAAGTCCTACAAGTGCACCAACAAGCGGACCATGGTCTTCAACGACGATGGCACTTATGACTCCATGAGTGAAGGCGAAATGGAAGCACTTGAGCAAGTCGCCATGCACCGCCAAGTGAACAATGAAGAAGAACAAGTCTTTTGTGATGAAGACTCGAGTCCCGCACTTGTTGTCTCCAAAGTCTTGACTCTCCAACATCACCAAGAAGAAGACCAACGATGCCACATATTCCACACCAAGGCCGGCATCAATGGACGATCCGTCAAGGTCATCATCGATGGAGGGAGTTGTCACAATCTCGCAAGTGAAGAACTTTGCTCCAAGCTCCAATTGCCCAAGACGAAGCATCCACATCCTTACAAAGTGCAATGGCTTAGTGACTCCGGCACCATCCAAGTCGAGCACCGAGTACAAGTCTCCTTCAAGATCGGCGCATACGAAGACACCTTGGAGTGTGACGTTGTTCCAATGACCGTTTGTCATCTTCTCCTTGGACGGCCATGGCAATTCGATAGAGGAGTCATCCACAAAAGTCAAACGAACCACTACATCTACAAGATGAAGGGCAAGGAGTACGTCCTCCGTCCAATGTCGCCAAGTTAAGTGATCGCCGACAAACATACCACCCATCGTGGAGAGAATGGTGAGAGAGTGAGCCACCAAAAAGAGAGTGAGCGCCACAAGCCCAAATTGAGTGCCTCCACGATGAGCGAAAACAAGAACTTCGTTCTATTTGCAACCAAACGTGAGATGAGAGAAGTGTGTGAGAACCCATCTAGTGTCCTCCACTACGTCCTCGTGTGCAAGGACAATGCACCACAAACTAACACCTCTCACACTCTTCCTCTAGTGTTGTCTTCTCTTTTGCAGGAATTTCAAGATGTTTTTCCCCATGAGCTACCTCCAGGACTACCCCCTCTCCGAGGCATTAAGCACCGAATCGACCTCATACCCGGAGCACCGCTTCTGATAGAGGCAAAGGTGTCCCGTCTTTCGATGAGATGGTGGATTTCGCTTTGGTGGAAGTCGACTTTGACGATCCGACTACGAACGTGCGAGGACGTCGCGCCTTAGCAATCGCTAAACCAACTCCGAGAGGTTATTGACCACGCCGGAGCACGATCAACCTGACCACGAGGCTCTGTTTCCTGCGAGCAAACGAAGAACAAGCAAGAAACTAAGATTGCAATCTGGATATTGCGAATATAAGATGAAAGCTTTATTGATCAAGATGGGGTTCTGTGACGCCTTTGTCTGGTCGTTGAACACAAACGAAGTACGCGAAGTTGCAGCTATGGCGAACTTTTAATCTAAACAAAACCCAAAGTCTAAACGATGCCCTAAGGGCTGTATATATGGAGGAAGAGGGGGGAATTTCGTGGCCCTTGGTGGAGGGGTCCGAAATCAACCCTATCTCTTGTTTCCCCACACATACGGACTCTAAAAATAGCCTATACTTATGTATTTCGAAATTACATGGGCCTGGCCCAATAATAAGGTGACGCAGCACCTAAAATAGCCTCGGGACGAAATTTAGGAAGTGGCATCTTGTATATTTCGTCCAAGGCTTCATGCACCCATTATGGTGGCTTCAAAGTCCTGAAATCATCACTTGTAACTCCGTTCTTGCTCCCCTTGCGCACGCCATCATCTCCATGCTTGTTCTTGCTCCAATGTTCATCCTTCTCCAAGCTAGGCCCTTCATTTGTAAGCAAAACAAATGTATCCAATTTAGGAAGCATCATATTCTCATGAACATTAGAATCATTACCAAGAAACGAAAGTACCTGGTAATTTAGTTGGCATGCACGAGCTCTAGTAATTGGTCCAGTATGTATAGCAGCAGGGGTTGTGGGTGTAACAATTGTATTGATGTCCTCATCATCCTCCCCTTCTTGAAATGAAGTCGTCCTCGACGGAAGTTCATCTTGCTCACCCAAATAAGGCTTCAAATCTGCAATGTTAAAAGTGGGACTAACCCCAAAATCTACAGGCATCTCAAGTTTATATGCATTATCATTTATTTTCTCTAACACCTTAAAGGGACCATCAGCACGTGGCATTAGCTTTGATTTGCGCAAATCAGGAAATCTATCCTTACGCAAATGTAACCAAACAAGATCTCCAGGTGCAAACACAACATGTTTTCTACCCTTATCTCCAGCAAGTTTATATTTAGCATTCATACGCTCAATGTTTTCCTTAGTTAACTCATGCATTTTTAAAATCATTTCAGCACGTTGTTTAGCATCAAAATTAACCTTCTCCGAAGATGGAAGAGGCAACAAATCAATAGGTGCACGAGGTAGGAAACCATACACAACTTCAAAAGGGCACATCTTAGTAGTAGAATGCAATGAACGATTATAAGCAAATTCAATATGAGGCAAGCATTCCTCCCACATTTTCTTATTATTTTTCAAAACAGCCCTAAGCATAGTAGACAACGTTCTATTGACTACTTCAGTTTGTCCATCAGTTTGGGGGTGACAAGTAGTACTAAAAAGCAGTTTAGTCCCCTACTTAGCCCATAAACATCTCCAAAAGTGGCTAAGAAATTTAGTATCACGATCTGAAACAATAGTATTTGGCACACCATGCAAGCGAATAATTTCACGAAAGAACAAATCAGCAACATTAACAGCATCATCGCTTTTATGACATGGTATAAAGTGTGCCATTTTCGAGAATCTATCCACGACAACAAATATGCTATCCCTCCCCTTCTTTGTTCGAGGTAAACCTAAAACAAAGTCCATAGATATATCCTCCCAAGGAACACTAGGTACAGGCAAAGGCATATATAAACCATGAGGATTGAGTCGTGACTTAGCTTTTTGACATGTAGTGCAGCGAGCAATAAAACGCTCAACATCCCATCTCATCTTTGGCCAAAAGAAATGTGTAGCAAGTACGTCCTCCGTCTTCTTCACGCCAAAGTGTCCCATTAATCCTCCTCCATGCGCCTCCTGCAACAACAAAAGACGAATGGAGCTAGCTGGAATGCATAGCTTGTTAGCACGAAACACAAATCCATCGTTAACAACAAACTTGTTCCACATTCTTCCTTCTTTACAATTCTGCATTACATCTTTAAAATCAGCATCATGCACATATTGATCTTTGATGGTCTCCAAACCAAATATTTTGAAGTCAAGTTGTGAAAGCATAGTATAGCGACGAGACAATCCATCAGCAATAACATTTTCTTTTCCCTTCTTGTGTTTAATGACATAAGGGAAAGTCTCAATGAATTCAACCCATTTAGCATGTCTACGATTCAGTTTAGCTTGACTTTTAATATGTTTCAAAGATTCATGATCAGAATGTATAACAAATTCTTTGGGCCATAAATAATGTTGCCATGTTTCTAAAGTCCGAACAAGAGCATATAATTCTTTATCATAAGTAGAATAATTCAGACTAGGCCCACTCAATTTTTCAGAAAAGTATGCAACAGGTTTGCCATCTTGTAATAACACACCTCCTAATCCAATTCCACTAGCATCACATTCAAGCTCAAAAGTCTTATTAAAATCAGGAAGTTGGAGTAAAGCAGCATGTGTCAACTTATCTTTCAATACCGTGAAGGCTTCTTCCTGTGCGGTACCCCAAAGAAAAGGCACATCTTTCTTTGTAAGCTCATTGAGAGGTGCAGCAATGGTGCTGAAATCTCTCACAAAACGCCTATAGAATCCAGCGAGGCCAAGAAAACTCCTCACTTGTGTGACCGTTTTGGGTTGCGGCCAACTCTCAATAGCTTCAATCTTGGCTTTATCAACTTCAATTCCCTGTGGAGTAACAACATAGCCAAGAAAAGATACTCGGTCGGTGCAAAAGGTGCACTTCCCAAGGTTACCAAACAAACGTGCATCACGTAGAGCAATAAAAACAGCACGTAAATGTTCCAAATGTTCTTCCAAAGATCTGCTATAAATCAATATGTCATCAAAGTAAACTACCACAAATCGTCCAATGAAAGCACGTAAAACTTCGTTCATTAATCTCATGAAAGTACTAGGTGCATTAGTTAACCCAAAAGGCATGACTAACCACTCATATAATCCAAACTTAGTTTTGAATGCTGTTTTCCATTCATCTCCCAATTTCATACGAATTTGATGGTATCCACTACGTAAATCAACTTTGGAGAATACTGTAGAGCCACTCAATTCATCAAGCATATCATCTAGCCTAGGAATAGGATGACGATAACGAATAGTAATATTATTAATGCCTCTACAATCAACACACATACGTGATGTACCATCCTTTTTCGGCACTAGAATAATAGGAACAGCACAAGGACTAAGGGATTCGCGTATATAACCTTTGTCGAGAAGCTCTTGTACTTGACGCATAATCTCCTTTGTCTCCTCTGGATTGGTACGGTATGGTGCACGGTTTGGCAGTGATGCACCGGGAATTAAGTCAATTTGATGCTCAATCCCTCGAATAGGCGGTAATCCCGGTGGCACGTCTTGTGGAAAGACGTCAGCGAACTCCTGCAAAATGTTAGTGACAGCAGGAGGCAAAGAGGAAGGCACGTCCTCGAATGAAAATAATGCCTCTTTGCACACAAAAGCATAGCAAACAGAGTTGCTGAAATCTAGCTCATCAATATCAGATTTGGTGGCAAATAAACATGCACTTTTCAATTTAATTTCAGAAGCAACACTAGATGGTTTATTATTAGGCTTCATTTGTTGCTCAAATTCTTTTGCCACAATCTGATTTTCACTCTTATTCGTCTCCTGTTTTGCTTTATTAGCTCTATTAATATCATCTTTCAAAATGGAATCAGGAGTCATAGGAAGCAAAGTAATATTTTTATCCTTATGAACAAGAGTATATTGATTGTTTCTACCATGGTGTACAGAATTTTTATCAAATTGCCATGGTCTACCAAGTAATAAGGAACATGCTTGCATAGGTACCACATCACAATCAACATAATCAGCATATGTAGAGATACTAAAATGCACACGAACAGTACGTGTTACCTTAACCTTGCCGCTGTTGTTGAACCATTGGATGTAGTAAGGATGTGGATGTGGTCTTGTGGTGAGAGAAAGCTTCTCCACCATCTCCATGCTAGCCAAGTTGTTGCAGCTCCCTCCGTCTATGATAACGCGCACAGAACGTTCCTTCACAACTCCCTTGGTATGGAACAAATTGTGCCTCTGATTTTGCTCAGCTTGTGTGACCTGCACACTCAAAACACGTTGAGCAACTAAACATTCATACCTGTCAGCGTCTTCAGGAGCCATGTATTGCGTCTCATGATCAGAATCATTTCCACCATGTTCTTCACGTGTAATAAGAGCCAAAGTCTCCTCATCATAGTCACTAGCAGACTCATATCCACCATCCGCGGTAGCAATCATCACACGCGGAGATTTGCATTCTCTCGCATAATGACCTCCTCCCTTACAACGACGACAAATAATATCACTTGTGTGCCCTGTTGATGCCATGGAAGAAGAAGAACGCTGTGCAGGCCCCGCAGGTGCGCTCTTGGCAGATAATGGTGGTTGTGCCTGTTTTCTTGTATCACGGCTGGAGGTGGCACCGGATGGAGGTGCTGGTGCAGTTGAAGTAGAAGATGCACGTGGTGTCCATGATGAAGGTCGGCCTGCAGAAAAGTTAGTTCGCCCCAATGCTTGTCGATCCTGCACTTCACGTTCAGCTTTACAAGCAAGATGGAATAAACGAGTGATATTAGTATACTCCTTATAGTCTAGAATGGTCTGAATCTCTCTATTTAATCCACCTAGAAAACGCGCAAGCATAGCTTCATTCTCCTCAACAATACCACATCTAATCATGCCAGTTTGTAATTCCTGATAATATTCTTCTACAGAATTTTTTCCTTGTCTTAAACGCTGCAATTTTTGAAGCAATTCACGTTGATAATATGGTGGAACCCAACGCGTACGCATAGCAGTTTTCAAAGCAGCCCAAGTAGTTGGAATAGGATATAATCTACAATGTTCAGACCACCATACACATGCAAAACTAGTGAAAGCACAAACAGCAGCAGCAACTCGTCTCTCCTCAGGATATTGTAAACATGTAAATCGTTGTTCAGTTTCTAACTCCCAAGTAAGATATATATCAGGAACATATCTACCCTCAAATGGTGGAATATTCAATTTCAGTGTAGGAATATGGACATCATTGCGTACCTGAGGTGGTGGTGCAGGCCTACCATTACGAATATATACCTGAGGTCGACCTGCTGGTGGTGGTGCTGGTGGCTGCTCGTAGATCTGATTTTGATCAACCTCATCCTCATAATCGCCCGCATACTCATCATCCTCCTGGGTACCAGCAATAGCAGTAGCAGGAGCCACAGAAGTATCAACAGCAGCACCAACAGTTTGGCCAAACGCAAGAGGAACACGGCTCGCTCGGCGAAGGTCTATTTCGCGACGTGGAGGTAGTCGTTGTTGTTGTTGTTGGAGAGGTGCGTTAGGTGCAGCGGGTGGTGGTGGTGGAAGACGCGCGAGCAATTCATTAAATCTGTTATCGAGCTTTGTTTCGAACGTCTTCTCAAGGCCAGTGATCTTCTCCATGGCCTCTTCAAAATTGTTCAGCACATCTTGCACCTGTTCAGTCATCATTTGCTGAAACTTATCATGAAGCTCCTTGTTCGATAAATTCTCCCAGTCAATCTCGTCGGCTTGTGATCCTGGCATGGTTAGCAGCAATAGAAACACACAAGAATATGATCCTACAGACTACTAAGAAGTGGTGGTGGTGTATCACAAATCCGTCAAGCAAATCTCAAATTCTTACCAGTTCTTACCCAGCAGCAGGCGGTGATCGGCAACCGTTGTAGTCAAAAACTCTCAAAGCTTGGATAGAGCGATTACCAGGGAGAGTCGAACACACGACGTAGATGTATGTGGAGCTGGGAAGGCTTATAGTATGGTAGCAAAAAGGGTCAGCAATAATCAATTCAGAGATGCAAAGTTGAATAACCGCTCAACGACGGTACTGTGGTGGTCCTAGGCTAGACTGTGCTAGAGACGCGAGCCTAGAACACCAACAAAATCACGGCGCGACACGTAAACAAGGGAAAAGCACACTCTGAATTTTTTTTTCGCTCTTTTTTTTTTGCGCTCTTTTTTTTGCGCTGCTTTTTTTTTGCGAAAAATCACTATAATGGCGAGTGTCTCAAAACTCTTCCTAGCTCAAACTGACAGGATGGGCACGAAATTTTTCGACCAATTTTTTTTTTTCGACTGCCCGGACCCAAAAACTGGAAACGGGTCAAAAAAAACTTCCTATAATGGCACCTGTCTCAAAACACTCAGAAACACCTAAAAATAGGATAGCCAGAAATTTTTTCGAAAAATGCGTTTTCGAAAAATTTTGGGCCTAAACGGAGCGTGGCTACCCGACTCTTTTTTTTTCCGAAACCTACTCCGGCAAGGAAACACGAATCGGAATCTAGATTGATCCCGAAAACAAACCTAATAAGCAAGGAACTCGGATTGGTGGTGGATATATGGTGGTGGTATATGGCAGCGGTGGTAGTATATGGATATGGCTCGGTGGTGGTATATGGGCACGGATTGGTGGTGGTATATGGATACGGATTCGGAGCGGTGGTGGTAGATGGCAGGGGCGATGATGATGGTGCGGCGACGGCGTGACAACTTGTGAACAGAACTCGAAACTCTAAAAGACTAGACGCTAAGACCAGCAACTGAACACGACGATGCAACTGCAAATTCAACAAAGCAAATACAGAAAAGATTATGCAAGGCTCAGATTGGTTCGGATGGGATGAACTAACCCTAATTTTTTTTGGCTTTTTCGTGGACTATAGGTATGAAGAACAGACTCGATCTAAACTACGAAAAACTGTAAAATCTCACCGAGCAACCTGGAAATCTGATACCACTTGATAGAGGCAAAGGTGTCCCGTCTTTCGATGATTTGGTGGATTTCGCTTTGGTGGAAGTCGACTTTGACGATCCGACTACGAACGTGCGAGGACGTCGCGCCTTAGCAATCGCTAAACCAACTCCGAGAGGTTATTGACCACGCCGGAGCACGATCAACCTGACCACGAGGGTCTGTTTCCTGCGAGCAAACGAAGAACAAGCAAGAAACTAAGATTGCAATCTGGATATTGCGAATATAAGATGAAAGCTTTATTGATCAAGATGGGGTTCTGTGACGCCTTTGTCTGGTCGTTGAACACAAACGAAGTACGCGAAGTTGCAGCTATGGCGAACTTTTAATCTAAACAAAACCCAAAGTCTAAACGATGCCCTAAGGGCTGTATATATGGAGGAAGAGGGGGGAATTTCGTGGCCCTTGGTGGAGGGGTCCGAAATCAACCCTATCTCTTGTTTCGAAATTACATGGGCCTGGCCCAATAATAAGGTGACGCAGCACCTAAAATAGCCTCGGGACGAAATTTAGGAAGTGGCATCTTGTATATTTCGTCCAAGGCTTCATGCACCCATTATGGTGGCTTCAAAGTCCTGAAATCATCACTTGTAACTCCGTTCTTGCTCCCCTTGCGCACGCCATCATCTCCATGCTTGTTCTTGCTCCAATGTTCATCCTTCTCCAAGCTAGGCCCTTCATTTGTAAGCAAAACAAATGTATCCAATTTAGGAAGCATCATATTCTCATGAACATTAGAATCATTACCAAGAAACGAAAGTACCTGGTAATTTAGTTGGCGTGCACGAGCTCTAGTAATTGGTCCAGTATGTATAGCAGCAGGGGTTGTGGGTGTAACAATTGTATTGATGTCCTCATCAGCTTCCAAACAAACCTCCCTACCACGTCAACCCCGAAGAAACCAAAGAAATTCAAAGGCAAGTAAAACATCTCATAGACCATGGACATGTGCATGAAAGTTTGAGCCCTTGTGCCGTACCAGTCATTCTTGTGCCAAAACGTGACGGTAGCTTTCACATGTGCTCCGATTGTAGACCTATCAATGCTATCACCGTTCATTATAGATATCCTATTCCACGCCTAGATGATATGCTCGATGAGCTTAGCGGTGCCACTATAATTTCCAAAATTGATCTTAAGAGTGGTTACTATCAAATCCGCATACAAAAGGGCGATGAAATAAAAACCGCCTTCAAAACCAAGTTTGGTTTGTACGAGTGGTTAGTCATGCCTATGGGTCTCTCAGAAGCACCAGGCACTTTTATGCGCCTTATGAATCATGTCTTTCGCCCTTACATTGGTATATTTGTTGTGGTTTACTTCGATGACATTCTTGTCTTTAGCAAATCTATACAAGAGCATGTCACCCATGTCCGCACCGTTTTGCAAACTCTTACGAAAGAGCGTCTCTATGCTAATATGGAGAAATGCCTTTTTGGTGTTGATAAGCTCATTTTCTTAGGATTTGTTGTCTCTTCTAAGGGTGTTCATGTAGATGAGTCCAAGATCAATGCTATTAAGACTTGGCCGCAACCAACCAACTTGCATCAAGTGCGTAGTTTCCTTGGCCTTGCGGGCTTCTATCGTCGCTTTGTAAAGGATTTTAGCACCATTGCTTCGCCTTTGCATGCTTTGAGCAAGAAGAATGCGCCTTTTATTTGGGGACCATCCCAAGATACCGCATTCAATGAGCTTAAGAATTTGCTTACTCATGCTCCCGTGCTTGTTTTACCCAACTTCGACAAACCCTTTGAAATTCATTGCGATGCTAACGGTAACAGTATAGGAGGTGTGTTAATGCAAGAAAAGCGCCCCGTAGCTTACTTTAGTGAGAAACTTTCCGGAGCGCAACTCAATTACCCCATCTATGACAAAGAGCTATATGCTTTAGTCCGCGTTTTGCATGAATGGGAACACTACCTTCGTCCCCATGAGTTTATCATTCATACCAATCATGAGACTCTCAAATATCTTAAAGGACAGACTAACTTGAACAAGCGTCATGCTAAATGGAGTGAATTTATTGAGTCTTTTCCTTATGTCATCAAGTACATTAAGGGTAAAGAAAACGTTGTGGCGGATGCGCTTTCCCGCATTTGCATGTTTGTCACGCAACTTGAGTTAGATGTCATTGGCTTCGAGCATATCAAAGACTTATATGAGCATGATACGACTTTTGCCATTCCATATGCCAAGTGTTTGTCAAATACATTTTGGGAACGCTATTACATCAAAGATGGCTACCTTATGAGAGCTAACAAACTTTGCATTCCCGAGTCCTCGCTTCGTTTGTTGCTTTTGCAGGAATCTCATGGAGGCGGCTTAATGGGACAGTTCAGACGCGACAAGATGTTCGCCACGCTCTCAAAGAGCTACTTTTGGCCAAAAATGTTTCGGGACGTTAATCGCTTCACCAACCGGTGTTCTACATGTCGCAAAGCTAAGTCCAAAGCTCAATCTCATGGTCTCTATATGCCTTTACCAATTCCATACCAACCTTGGGAAGACATTAGCATGGACTTCGTACTTGGTTTGCCTCAGACTCGCAATGCGAAAGATTCCATATTTGTCGTTGTGGACCGTTTCTTGAAAATGGCACACTTTATTCCTTGTAACAAGATAGATGATGCTTCACATGTGGCTAATCTCTTTTGTAGGGAAATATTGCGTCTACATGGTGTACCAAAGACTATCGTCTCGGACTGAGACGTCAAGTTCCTTAGCTACTTTTGGAAGACCCTATGCGCCAAGCTCGGAATCAAGCTAATCTTCTCCACGGCATACCATCCTCAAACCGACGGCCAAACGGAGGTGACAAACCGCACACTCTCCGCTCTACTTCGAGTACTCATCAAGAAGAACATCAAGGAGTGGGAGGAGTGTCTACCAATCGCCGAGTTCGCCTACAACCGAGCAAGACACTCAACAACCGGCAAGCCCCCTTTCGAGGTCGTCTACGGATTCAACCCTTTGTCACCATTGGACATTCTACCTCTACCACTCCAAGAGCGAATCAACTTGGACGCAAGTGCACGAGCGACCCATATCAAGAAGGTGCATGAAGATACAAGAAACACCATCGAGCGCCAAGTACAACGCCTTGCGACCAAGCTTAACGTCAACAAGCAACCTATGGTCTTCAACACTGGTGATCTCGTGTGGCTACACCTTCGCAAGGACCGCTTTCTACAAGAATGCAAGTTGATGAGGACATCAATACAATTGTTACACCCACAGCCCCTGCTGCTATACATACTGGACCAATTACTAGAGCTCGTGCACGCCAACTAAACTACCAGGTACTTTCGTTTCTTGGTAATGATTCTAATGTTCATGAGAATATGATGCTGCCTAAATTGGATACATTTGTTTTGCTTACAAATGAAGGGCCTAGCTTGGAGAAGGATGAACATTGGAGCAAGAACAAGCATGGAGATGATGGCATGCGCAAGGGAAACAAGAACGGAGTTACAAGTGATGATTTCAGGACTTTGAAGCCACCATAATGGGTGCATGAAGCCTTGGACGAAATATACAAGACGCCACTTCATAAATTTCGTCCCGAGGCTATTTTAGGTGCTGCGTCACCTTATTATTGGGCCAGGCCCATGTAATTTCGAAATACATAAGTATAGGCTATTTTTAGAGTCCGTATGTGTGGGGAAACAAGAGATAGGGTTGATTTCGGACCCCTCCACCAAGGGCCACGAAATTCCCCCCCTCTTCCTCCATATATACAGTCCTTAGGGCATCGTTCAGACTTTGGGTTTTGTTTAGATTAAAAGTTCGCCATAGCTGCAACTTCGCGTACTTCGTTTGTGTTCAACGACCAGACAAAGGCGTCACAGAACCCCACCTTGATCAATAAAGCTTTCATCTTATATTCGCAATATCCAGATTGCAATCTTAGTTTCTTGCTTGTTCTTCGTTTGCTCGCAGGAAACAGACCCTCGTGGTCAGGTTGATCGTGCTCCGGCGTGGTCAATAACCTCTCGGAGTTGGTTTAGCGATTGCTAAGGCGCGACGTCCTCGCACGTTCGTAGTCGGATCGTGAAAGTCGACTTCCACCAAAGCGATATCCATCATCTTATCGAAAGACGGGACACCTTTGCCTCTATCAGCTAGCATGGAGATGGTGGAGAAGCTTTCTCTCACCACAAGACCACATCCACATCCTTACTACATCCAATGGTTCAACAACAGCGGCAAGGTTAAGGTAACACATACTGTTCGTGTGCATTTTAGTATCTCTACATATGCTGATTATGTTGATTGTGATGTGGTACCTATGCAAGCATGTTCCTTATTACTTGGTAGACCATGGCAATTTGATAAAAATTCTGTACACCATGGTAGAAACAATCACTATACTCTTGTTCATAAGGATAAAAATATTACTTTGCTTCCTATGACTCCTGATTCCATTTTGAAAGATGATATTAATAGAGCTAATAAAGCAAAACAGGAGACGAATAAGAGTGAAAATCAGATTGTGGCAAAAGAATTTGAGCAACAAATGAAGCCTAATAATAAACCATCTAGTGTTGCTTCTGAAATTAAATTGAAAAGTGCATGTTTATTTGCCACCAAATCTGATATTGATGAGCTAGATTTCAGCAAATCTGTTTGCTATGCTTTTGTGTGCAAAGACGCATTATTTTCATTTGAGGACGTGCCTTCCTCTTTGCCTCCTGCTGTCACTAACATTTTGCAGGAGTTCGCTGACGTCTTTCCACAAGACGTGCCACCGGGATTACCGCCTATTCGAGGGATTGAGCATCAGATTGACTTAATTCCCGGTGCTTCACTGCCAAACCGTGCACCATACCGTACCAATCCAGAGGAGACGAAGGAGATTATGCGTCAAGTACAAGAGCTTCTCGACAAAGGTTATATACGCGAATCCCTTAGTCCTTGTGCTGTTCCTATTATTCTAGTGCCGAAAAAGGATGGTACATCACGTATGTGTGTTGATTGTAGAGGCATTAATAATATTACTATTCGTTATCGTCATCCTATTCCTAGGCTAGATGATATGCTTGATGAATTGAGTGGCTCTACAATATTCTCCAAAGTTGATTTGCGTAGTGGCTACCATCAAATTCGTATGAAATTGGAGATGAATGGAAAACAGCATTTAAAACTAAGTTTGGATTATATGAGTGGTTAGTCATGCCTTTTGGGTTAACTAATGCACCTAGTACTTTCATGAGATTAATGAACGAAGTTTTACGTGCTTTCATTGGACGATTTGTGGTAGTTTACTTTGATGACATATTGATTTATAGCAGATCTTTGGAGGAACATTTGGAACATTTACGTGCTGTTTTTATTGCTCTACGTGATGCACGTTTGTTTGGTAACCTTGGGAAGTGCACCTTTTGCACCGACCGAGTATCTTTTCTTGGCTATGTTGTTACTCCACAGGGAATTGAAGTTGATAAAGCCAAGATTGAAGCTATTGAGAGTTGGCCGCAGCCCAAAACGGTCACACAAGTGAGGAGTTTTCTTGGCCTCGCTGGATTCTATAGGCGTTTTGTGAGAGATTTCAGCACCATTGCTGCACCTCTCAATGAGCTTACAAAGAAAGATGTGCCTTTTCTTTGGGGTACCGCACAGGAAGAAGCCTTCACGGTATTGAAAGATAAGTTGACACATGCTCCTTTACTCCAACTTCCTCATTTTAATAAGACTTTTGAGCTTGAATGTGATGCTAGTGGAATTGGATTAGGAGGTGTGTTATTACAAGATGGCAAACCTGTTGCATACTTTTCTGAAAAATTGAGTGGGCCTAGTCTGAATTATTCTACTTATGATAAAGAATTATATGCTCTTGTTCGGACTTTAGAAACATGGCAACATTATTTATGGCCCAAAGAATTTGTTATACATTCTGATCATGAATCATTGAAACATATTAAAAGTCAAGCTAAACTGAATCGTAGACATGCTAAATGGGTTGAATTCATTGAGACTTTCCCTTATGTCATTAAACACAAGAAGGGAAAAGAAAATGTTATTGCTGATGCTTTGTCTCGTCGCTATACTATGCTTTCACAACTTGACTTCAAAATATTTGGTTTGGAGACCATCAAAGATCAATATGTGCATGATGTTGATTTTAAAGATGTAATGCATAATTGTAAAGAAGGAAGAATGTGGAACAAGTTTGTTGTTAACGATGGATTTGTGTTTCGTGCTAACAAGCTATGCATTCCAGCTAGCTCCGTTCGTCTTTTGTTGTTGCAGGAGGCGCATGGAGGAGGATTAATGGGACACTTTGGCGTGAAGAAGACGGAGGACGTACTTGCTACACATTTCTTTTGGCCAAAGATGAGACGGGATGTTGAGCGTTTTATTGCTCGCTGCACTACATGTCAAAAAGCTAAGTCACGCCTCAATCCTCATGGTTTATATATGCCTTTGCCTGTACCTAGTGTTCCTTGGGAGGATATATCTATGGACTTTGTTTTAGGTTTACCTCGAACAAAGAAGGGGAGGGATAGCATATTTGTTGTCGTGGATAGATTCTCGAAAATGGCACACTTTATATGATAGAGGCGGGGTGTCCCGATCTTTCGATGAGATGATAACTATCGATTTGGTGGAGACGACTTTGACGATCTGACTACAAACGTTGATAGAGGCAAAGGTGTCCCGTCTTTCGATGAGATGGTGGATTTCGCTTTGGTGGAAGTCGACTTTGACGATCCGACTACGAACGTGCGAGGACGTCGCGCCTTAGCAATCGCTAAACCAACTCCGAGAGGTTATTGACCACGCCGGAGCACGATCAACCTGACCACGAGGGTCTGTTTCCTGCGAGCAAACGAAGAACAAGCAAGAAACTAAGATTGCAATCTGGATATTGCGAATATAAGATGAAAGCTTTATTGATCAAGGTGGGGTTCTGTGACGCCTTTGTCTGGTCGTTGAACACAAACGAAGTACGCGAAGTTGCAGCTATGGCGAACTTTTAATCTAAACAAAACCCAAAGTCTAAACGATGCCCTAAGGGCTGTATATATGGAGGAAGAGGGGGAGAATTTCGTGGCCCTTGGTGGAGGGGTCCGAAATCAACCCTATCTCTTGTTTTCCCACACATACGGACTCTAAAAATAGCCTATACTTATGTATTTCGAAATTACATGGGCCTGGCCCAATAATAAGGTGACGCAGCACCTAAAATAGCCTCGGGACGAAATTTATGAAGTGGCGTCTTGTATATTTCGTCCAAGGCTTCATGCACCCATTATGGTGGCTTCAAAGTCCTGAAATCATCACTTGTAACTCCGTTCTTGTTTCCCTTGCGCATGCCATCATCTCCATGCTTGTTCTTGCTCCAATGTTCATCCTTCTCCAAGCTAGGCCCTTCATTTGTAAGCAAAACAAATGTATCCAATTTAGGCAGCATCATATTCTCATGAACATTAGAATCATTACCAAGAAACGAAAGTACATGGTAATTTAGTTGGCGTGCACGAGCTCTAGTAATTGGTCCAGTATGTATAGCAGCAGGGGCTGTGGGTGTAACAATTGTATTGATGTCCTCATCATCCTCCCCTTCTTGAAATGAAGTCGTCCTCGACGGAAGTTCATCTTCCTCACCCAAATAAGGCTTCAAATCTGCAATGTTAAAAGTGGGACTAACCCCAAAATCTACAGGCAGCTCAAGTTTATATGCATTATCATTTATTTTCTCTAACACCTTAAAGGGACCATCAGCACGTGGCATTAACTTTGATTTGCGCAAATCAGGAAATCTATCCTTACGCAAATGTAACCAAACAAGATCTCCAGGTGCAAACACAACATGTTTTCTACCCTTATCTCCAGCAAGTTTATATTTAGCATTCATACGCTCAATGTTTTCCTTAGTTAACTCATGCATTTTTAAAATCAATTCAGCACGTTGTTTAGCATCAAAATTAACCTTCTCCGAAGATGGAAGAGGCAACAAATCAATAGGTGCACGAGGTAGGAAACCATACACAACATCAAAAGGGCACATCTTAGTAGTAGAATGCAATGAACGATTATAAGCAAATTCAATATGAGGCAAGCATTCCTGATGAGGACATCAATACAATTGTTACACCCACAGCCCCTGCTGCTATACATACTGGACCAATTACTAGAGTTCGTGCACGCCAACTAAATTACCAGGTACTTTCATTTCTTGGTAATGATTCTAATGTTCATGAGAATATGATGCTGCCTAAATTGGATACATTTGTTTTGCTTACAAATGAAGGGCCTAGCTTGGAGAAGGATGAACATTGGAGCAAGAACAAGCATGGAGATGATGGCATACGCAAGGGAAACAAGAACGGAGTTACAAGTGATGATTTCAGGACTTTGAAGCCACCATAATGGGTGCATGAAGCCTTGGACGAAATATACAAGATGCCACTTCATAAATTTCGTCCCGAGGCTATTTTAGGTGCTGCGTCACCTTATTATTGGGCCAGGCCCATGTAATTTCGAAATACATAAGTATAGGCTATTTTTAGAGTCCGTATGTGTGGGGAAACAAGAGATAGGGTTGATTTCGGACCCCTCCACCAAGGGCCACGAAATTCCCCCCTCTTCCTCCATATATACAGCCCTTAGGGCATCGTTTAGACTTTGGGTTTTGTTTAGATTAAAAGTTCGCCATAGCTGCAACTTCGCGTACTTCGTTTGTGTTCAACGACCAGACAAAGGCGTCACAGAACCCCACCTTGATCAATAAAGCTTTCATCTTATATTCGCAATATCCAGATTGCAATCTTATTTTCTTGCTTGTTCTTCGTTTGCTCGCAGGAAACAGACCCTCGTGGTCAGGTTGATCGTGCTCCGGTGTGGTCAATAACCTCTCGGAGTTGGTTTAGCGATTGCTAAGGCGCGACGTCCTCGCACGTTCGTAGTCGGATCGTCAAAGTCGACTTCCACCAAAGTGAAATCCACCTTCTCATCGAAAGACGGGACACCTTTGCCTCTATCACTGCTGCTGTTTGTGCTTTCACTAGTTTTGCATGTGTATGGTGGTCTGAACATTGTAGATTATATCCTATTCCAACTACTTGGGCTGCTTTGAAAACTGCTATGCGTACGCGTTGGGTTCCACCATATTATCAACGTGAATTGCTTCAAAAATTGCAGCGTTTAAGACAAGGGAAAAATTCTGTAGAAGAATATTATCAGGAATTACAAACTGGCATGATTAGATGTGGTATTGTTGAGGAGAATGAAGTTATGCTTGCACGTTTTCTGGGTGGATTAAATAGAGAGATTCAGACCATTCTAGACTATAAGGAGTATACTAATATCACTCGTTTATTCCATCTTGCTTGTAAAGCTGAACGTGAAGTGCAGGATCGACAAGCATTGGGGCGAACTAACTTTTCTGCAGGCCGACCTTCATCATGGACACCACGTGCATCTTCTACTTCAACTGCACCAGCACCTCCATCCGGTGCCACCTCCAACCGTGATACAAGAAAACAGGCACAACCACCATTATCTTCCAAGAGCGCACCTGCGGGTCCTGCACAGCGTTCTTCTTCTTCCATGGCATCAACAGGGCACACAAGTGATATTATTTGTCGTCGTTGTAAGGGAGGAGGTCATTATGCGAGAGAATGCAAATCTCCGCGTGTGATGATTGCTACCGCGGATGGTGGATATGAGTCCGCTAGTGACTATGATGAGGAGACTTTGGCTCTTATTACACGTGAAGAACATGGTGGAGATGATTCTGATCATGAGACGCAATACATGGCTCCTGAAGACGCTGACAGGTATGAATGTTTAGTTGCTCAACGTGTTTTGAGTGTGCAGGTCACACAAGCTGAGCAAAATCAGAGGCACAATTTGTTCCATACCAAGGGAGTTGTGAAGGAACGTTCTGTGCGCGTCATCATAGACGGAGGGAGCTGCAATAACTTGGCTAGCATGGAGATGGTGGAGAAGCTTTCTCTCACCACAAGACCACATCCACATCCTTACTACATCCAATGGTTCAACAACAGCGGCAAGGTTAAGGTAACACGTACTGTTCGTGTGCATTTTAGTATATCTACATATGCTGATTATGTTGATTGTGATGTGGTACCTATGCAAGCATGTTCCTTATTACTTGGTAGACCATGGCAATTTGATAAAAATTCTGTACACCATGGTAGAAACAATCACTATACTCTTGTTCATAAGGATAAAAATATTACTTTGCTTCCTATGACTCCTGATTCCATTTTGAAAGATGATATTAATAGAGCTAATAAAGCAAAACAGGAGACGAATAAGAGTGAAAATCAGATTGTGGCAAAAGAATTTGAGCAACAAATGAAGTCTAATAGTAAACCATCTAGTGTTGCTTCTGAAATTAAATTGAAAAGTGCATGTTTATTTGCTACCAAATCTGATATTGATGAGCTAGATTTCAGCAAATCTGTTTGCTATGCTTGTGTGTGCAAAGAGGCATTATTTTCATTCGAGGACGTGCCTTCCTCTTTGCCTCCTGCTGTCACTAACATTTTGCAGGAGTTCGCTGACGTCTTTCCACAAGACGTGCCACCGGGATTACCGCCTATTCGAGGGATTGAGCATCAGATTGACTTAATTCCCGGTGCTTCACTGCCAAACCGTGCACCATACCGTACCAATCCAGAGGAGACGAAGGAGATTATGCGTCAAGTACAAGAGCTTCTCGACAAAGGTTATATATGCGAATCCCTTAGTCCTTGTGCTGTTCCTATTATTCTAGTGCCGAAAAAGGATGGTAGATCACGTATGTGTGTTGATTGTAGAGGCATTAATAATATTACTATTCGTTATCATCATCCTATTCCTAGGCTAGATGATATGCTTGATGAATTGAGTGGCTCTACAGTATTCTCCAAAGTTGATTTGCGTAGTGGCTACCATCAAATTCGTATGAAATTGGGAGATGAATGGAAAACAGCATTTAAAACTAAGTTTGGATTATATGAGTGGTTAGTCATGCCTTTTGGGTTAACTAATGCACCTAGTACTTTCATGAGATTAATGAACGAAGTTTTACGTGCTTTCATTGGACGATTTGTGGTAGTTTACTTTGATGACATATTGATTTATAGCAAATCTTTGGAAGAACATTTGGAACATTTACGTGCTGTTTTTATTGCTCTACGTGATGCACGTTTGTTTGGTAACCTTGGGAAGTGCACCTTTTGCACCGACCGAGTATCTTTTCTTGGCTATGTTGTTACTCCACAGGGAATTGAAGTTGATAAAGCCAAGATTGAAGCTATTGAGAGTTGGCCGCAGCCCAAAACGGTCACACAAGTGAGGAGTTTTCTTGGCCTCGCTGGATTCTATAGGCGTTTTGTGAGAGATTTCAGCACCATTGCTGCACCTCTCAATGAGCTTACAAAGAAAGTTGTGCCTTTTCTTTGGGGTACTGCACAGGAAGAAGCCTTCACGGTATTGAAAGATAAGTTGACACATGCTCCTTTACTCCAACTTCCTGATTTTAATAAGACTTTTGAGCTTGAATGTGATGCTAGTGGAATTGGATTAGGAGGTGTGTTATTACAAGATGGCAAACCTGTTGCATACTTTTCTGAAAAATTGAGTGGGCCTAGTCTGAATTATTCTACTTATGATAAAGAATTATATGCTCTAGTTCGGACTTTAGAAACATGGCAACATTATTTATGGCCCAAAGAATTTGTTATACATTCTGATCATGAATCTTTGAAACATATTAAAAGTCAAGCTAAACTGAATCGTAGACATGCTAAATGGGTTGAATTCATTGAGACTTTCCCTTATGTCATTAAACACAAGAAGGGAAAAGAAAATGTTATTGCTGATGCATTGTCTCGTCGCTATACTATGCTTTCACAACTTGACTTCAAAATATTTGGTTTGGAGACCATCAAAGATCAATATGTGCATGATGCTGATTTTAAAGATGTAATGCAGAATTGTAAAGAAGGAAGAATGTGGAACAAGTTTGTTGTTATCGATGGATTTGTGTTTCGTGCTAACAAGCTATGCATTCCAGCTAGCTCCGTTCGTCTTTTGTTGTTGCAGGAGGCGCATGGAGGAGGATTAATGGGACACTTTGGCGTGAAGAAGACGGAGGATGTACTTGCTACACATTTCTTTTGGCCAAAGATGAGACGGGATGTTGAGCGTTTTATTGCTCGCTGCACTACATGTCAAAAAGCTAAGTCACGACTCAATCCTCATGGTTTATATATGCCTTTGCCTGTACCTAGTGTTCCTTGGGAGGATATATCTATGGACTTTGTTTTAGGTTTACCTCGAACAAAGAAGGGGAGGGATAGCATATTTGTTGTCGTGGATAGATTCTCGAAAATGGCACACTTTATACCATGTCATAAAAGCGATGATGCTGTTAATGTTGCTGATTTGTTCTTTCGTGAAATTATTCGCTTGCATGGTGTGCCAAATACTATTGTTTTAGATCATGATACTAAATTTCTTAGCCACTTTTGGAGATGTTTATGGGCTAAGTTGGGGACTAAACTGCTTTTTAGTACTACTTTTCACCCCCAAACTGATGGACAAACTGAAGTAGTCAATAGAACGTTGTCTACTATGCTTAGGGCTGTTTTGAAGAATAATAAGAAAATGTGGGAGGAATGCTTGCCTCATATTGAATTTGCTTATAATCGTTCATTGCATTCTACTACTAAGATGTGCCCTTTTGAAGTTGTGTATGGTTTCCTACCTCGTGCACCTATTGATTTGTTGCCTCTTCCATCTTCGGAGAAGGTTAATTTTGATGCTAAACAACGTGCTGAATTGATTTTAAAAATGCATGAGTTAACTAAGGAAAACATTGAGCGCATGAATGCTAAATATAAACTTGCTGGAGATAAGGGTAGAAAACATGTTGTGTTTGCACCTAGAGATCTTGTTTGGTTACATTTGCGTAAGGATAGATTTCCTGATTTGCGCAAATCAAAGTTAATGCCACGTGCTGATGGTCCCTTTAAGGTGTTAGAGAAAATAAATGATAATGCATATAAACTTGAGCTGCCTGCAGATTTTGGGGTTAGTTCCACTTTTAACATTGCAGATTTGAAGCCTTATTTGCGTGAGGAAGATGAACTTCCGTCGAGGACGACTTCATTTCAAGAAGGGGAGGATGATGAGGACATCAATACAATTGTTACACCCACAGCCCCTGCTGCTATACATACTGGACCAATTACTAGAGCTCGTGCACGCCAACTAAATTACCAGGTACTTTCGTTTCTTGGTAATGATTCTAATGTTCATGAGAATATGATGCTGCCTAAATTGGATACATTTGTTTTGCTTACAAATGAAGGGCCTAGCTTGGAGAAGGATGAACATTGGAGCAAGAACAAGCATGGAGATGATGGCATGCGCAAGGGAAACAAGAACGGAGTTACAAGTGATGATTTCAGGACTTTGAAGCCACCATAATGGGTGCATGAAGCCTTGGACGAAATATACAAGACGCCACTTCATAAATTTCGTCCCGAGGCTATTTTAGGTGCTGCGTCACCTTATTATTGGGCCAGGCCCATGTAATTTCGAAATACATAAGTATAGGCTATTTTTAGAGTCCGTATGTGTGGGGAAACAAGAGATAGGGTTGATTTCGGACCCCTCCACCAAGGGCCACGAAATTCTCCCCCTCTTCCTCCATATATACAGCCCTTAGGGCATCGTTTAGACTTTGGGTTTTGTTTAGATTAAAAGTTTGCCATAGCTGCAACTTCGCGTACTTCGTTTGTGTTCAACGACCAGACAAAGGCGTCACAGAACCCCACCTTGATCAATAAAGCTTTCATCTTATATTCGCAATATCCAGATTGAAATCTTAGTTTCTTGCTTGTTCTTCGTTTGCTCGCAGGAAACAGACCCTCGTGGTCAGGTTGATCGTGCTCCGGCGTGGTCAATAACCTCTCGGAGTTGGTTTAGCGATTGCTAAGGCGCGACGTCCTCGCACGTTCGTAGTCGGATCGTCAAAGTCGACTTCCACCAAAGCGAAATCCACCATCTCATCGAAAGACGGGACACCTTTGCCTCTATCACAAGTCCAAGCTTCGACCACGAGCAGATGGACCCTTCAAGGTGCTTGCACGCTACAATGACAACGCTTACAAGATCAACCTCCCGCGCGACAAGTACAACGTGAGCGACATTTTCAACGTCAAAGATCTCTCTCCCTTCCATGGTGATGAAGAATTTGATCCGAGGACGGATCTTCCCCAAGGGAGGGGAGATGATGCGGAGCATCCCAAGGCCATCCCCATGGACCTACCTACATCTCCCATGACACCACTTGCACCCATGACAAGAGCCCGTGCGAGAACCATCGAGAACGAGGTTAACTCTCTCCTTGTTGAACTTCCCTTTGACCCACGTGAGACATGGCTACTACCTCAATCGGAGTTGCTCTGTGTGCTTAGGTACCATATAAGCAACCAAGGAGATGGAACGGTGCAAGATGGACATCAAGAGCATGGAGACATTTTGCCCAGCCCTGAAGGACCGGAACAACCGCCCGACCACCGCCCGGGCGGAACAACCGGCCGACCACCTCCCAACAAACGGTCTACCTTTTGTGATCGAGCGGTGCAAGGCCGGCACTACACCGGATGTACCGGTAACTACCAAAAGACCGGTACTGCCGCCCCGACAACCGGTGCAACCGCTGGCCCCTTCGACGTCCATCTCCGCAAGCCAGCGCCAGACCTCCCAACGGAACTACCGCCTTCCAGGACCGGTACTTCCGCCCTGCATGAGCTCCCAGCGGAACAACCGCCCCCTTGACCGGTACTACCGGCCCTGCCTGCGCGCAGTCACTTGGGCCAAGGCCCGTGTACCCTTTTGTTACCTAGACTACAAATACTCTATCACGTACAACTTTCTAGGGTTAGCATTGGTTTAGCTCATTTGAGAGATAGAGCATTGCTCATCCATATCGGATCTACACCACGAGAGAGACCGCGGCCCCTCTACGGAGAAGATCCACTTTGGATTCAAGATCCCTTTACGGGAAGATCCCCTTGTGGATTCAACACCTCCTCTCGGAGAAGAACCGGCTACCCTTTTGTATCGTCCTTAGTTGATCGTGGATTCGTGTATCGTTCTATGTATCCAAGGATCTAGCACATGTGTGACTTGTTCTTGTTTGGTTTGAGTGATTCTCTTGTGTTTTCCCTCGTCTTCTTTCCCGTGTTCTTCGTGTTCATCGTTGGGTTCCGCTCCTTTCGTGAAAGATTGGCCTAGAGGGTCTCTACCCTACATCAGGGGAGTCCTACTCCCATCGGGAGTAGGACTCCTCCTTCCCTTGTTGGAGTAGGAGAGAAGGAAAGAGGGGGAGAGGAACAAGGAAAAGGGGGCTGCACCCCTTGTCCAATTCGGACCAGAGGGGGGCGCGCGCCTCCTTCCTATTGGCCTCTCTCCTCTATTCCTGTATGGCCCAATAAGGCCCATATACTCACCGGTGAATCTATAATACCTAAATAGTTCATCCCCACTAACATATTTCTCTTGACATGCAACCTATCCACATCATCAAGTAGGTCCACATACAAAATAATTTTCTCCTCTAAATAATCTTCCTATAATTATTTCTACTACTATGTTGCATGGCACGTAGCGACGTACTCTGGTAGAAGATGAAACGAGGAGGCCCACCATCCCTCACCTGGACCCTCTTCCATGTGTATCGCTAAGTTTCGCCCCGAAAAAAGGTGCACTATTGAGTTTCAATCAATATTGCACCACGCCATTTTAATTACTAGGCATTGGTTCATCTTCCTTCTAATAACCGAAGAGTTCCGAAGAGTCATTGGAGACGCATGGTTTTATCCTCATCTCCCCGTCCCCACCACATGAAAGATGGGCAGTAGGTACAGGATGCGCTGCCCAACTTGATGGTGGACGACCCAGTACCCTCCTCTAGCTCTAGCAGCTCTGGCATCAGGCTTCCCCAGTGGTCGAGCTTTTGGGTGCGCAAGCAGGACTGCGATCAGCCGTCGGCGGTCAGGCTGTCGTTCTACTGGTTGTAGCAGCACATCCCCGCGTCCTACTTCCGCAACATGGAGTCATTAACTCGCTATAGCTGTCGTTGGTCGACGGGGGAGGACGGTCGCCGTGGACTTCTCCAACTATCCCTGAATGGATCGGATAAGTTGAATCGTCGATCGCCCTATACCCCGTACGTTGCTCCTACCCTCCAGGTCGCCCCCGCTAATCACGTCCAAATCTTAGTGCTTCTTTCCTGCTGCCCGCACGTGATACTCTTGATTGCTGACTTGCTATTACCACTTACCACCCTGGTTAGGCTTCCTCTCACAAATGCTCAAAGTATTTTCTATACTACTTATGTCAGATGTGAACTCACAAGTACTTTGATTTGGTATATGTTTCTTATCCAATGTCAGTCTAGCAGGGATCGGGCAGGAAGGATGCCCATGAAAACTATTGTTCAGAGACGGATCTGCAGGGTTCAGGAGTAGGTGTGTTATAGGCCAATCGATGGTTATCTCCGGTGACAGGGGCAATTAAACTAAACACTGACGCGTCGTATATTGCCGCGAGTGGCCAGTGCGTTTCCTGTCAAAGGAACTCCAACATGAGGCTGTTAATCTCTCTGTCTGTTTCCCGATGATCCATGATATTAAAGAGGTGATGAGTTCTTTTGCTTCGGTTCAGTTTAAAAGGAACAAGAACAAGATGGTGCATGAACTTGCTGCTCTTACCAGATCGAAGGAGGATTTGTTCATGGTCGCTGGAGAGAGACATACTGGATCTTCATGTAACCCCGGTCAATGAGTAATGTATTTACTCTTTTCCTAAAAGAAGTGGTTTTATTTGTTGTGCTTCTTGATGTGAACTCACAGTTTCAATGAACAGGAACCAAAAATTCAGTGAGCATAAACAGTATATTCAAGTGGATAGGTTCTTCCCCTCTACAATTTTTTTTTGAAATAGCTCTATGATTTTCTTGATGATTTGCTAGATGCCCCTGATTGGTTCAATCCATTATGTCTTGAGAAAACAAACTGGTTTGGCATGGTTGTTCTTGCTAGGGTAATTACTGTTGATGTTTTATGCCTTTATGTTTCTCTGATACTTGCCTTGATTTTAACCCTTCTGCATAACTCTGCAGCTGACTCGACTTGAAATGACACTTTTATCCAAAGCACATCCTCCTTTCTTTTAGTGCAGGAAGCAACAGGGAGAAGCTACATGCATATGTATGATTGTAACCATGTCTCTTAATGTACGACAAAGCTTTATGATCTAAAAAATCCTACAGGGGCTACTTTTCAGAAGTTCCAAATATTCCCCAGGATATTGTGACGTCCCTCCGATGCTAGCAGAACATCAAACAGGTTTTGATGAAATACAGAGGTAATATTGCACTCCCACATTATCCAATTTCAGGTTTAAGATAATGGTCTCACCTCTCTTGGTTTGATGGGAAAATAAGCAGTAGTAGCAGCGGCTCCTTACATACCTCGCTATAGCCGGCACGTAGGCCAGATGCCCACGCACTGAGTATGTAGGCCAATGCCAATTAGGGACGAGGATCAGCTACATTACTCACTGTCAAGGTACTAGAATGGTCATTCATTTGTTTGTTTCCTTTATACATACCTCGCTATAGCCGGCACGCAGGCCAGATGCCCACGCACTGAGTACGTAGGCCAATGCCAATTAGGGACGAGGATCGGCTACATTACTCACTGTCAAGGTACTAGAATGGTCATTCATTTGTTTGTTTCCTTTATTTGTTCAAATATCTTAGCAATGCAGGTATGACTGATTTACAACAAGAGCTGCACATAATACAAAATAAGTAGGAGTATCTCAAAATGGCAATACGTACATAACCTTTCATACAGTCTCTGTTTTGGAATCCCTATTCTGTGTTTCATTCATACTTATGTGCGTAAAATGAGATAGCTTGAGTCGTATCACTATATTTAGTGAAAAAGTAGATCGCATAATTCAGATTTTGTTATCTTTGTAATTATATAGCAATTATAATGCACATTGCAAAAAAACCACAAGTTCATATATCAACACCGCAAACAAAATAATTTGATTTGTGTATTATCATGTGCATAGGACCAAAATTCGCCGCAGCAAGGCGCGGGGTAACATTTAGACCCCTCATGTCTATAATACCTAAATAGTTGATCCTCACTAAATCTAATGCTCTCCACATGCAACCCTCCACATTATCAAATGTATCACGTCATCATCCAATAGAACTATTTTGTAGCACATGCATTCTCCAAATTAATTGTTCCATCTCCAATGGTCTAGCATACATGCATACTCTTTGTTCAAACATACTTGCTTACAAAAATAATGGCTTTTGAATTAGATTATTTTACTCATACAAAATTTATCCAAATTTAATCTTCAAATCCCGCAGCAACGCGCGGGGAAATCACCTAGTTCCCGTAACTCTCCGGTACTCCAAAAAATACCCGAATCACTCGGAACCTTTCCGATGTCTGAATATAGTCGTCCAATATATCGATCTTTACGTCTCGACCATTTCGAGACTCCTCGTCATGTCCCCGATCTCATCCGGGACTCCGAACTCCTTCGGTACATCAAAACTCATAAACTCATAATATAACTGTCATTGAAACCTTAAGCGTGCGGACCCTACGGGTTCGAGAACAATGTAGACATGACCGAGACACGTCTCCGGTCAATAACCAATAGCGGAACCTGGATGCTCATATTGGCTCCCACATATTCTTTATCGGTCAAACCGCATAACAACATACGTTGTTCCCTTTGTCATCGGTATGTTACTTGCCCGAGATTCGATCGTCGGTATCTCAATACCTAGTTCAATCTCGTTACCGGCAAGTCTCTTTACTCGTTCCGTAACACATAATCCTGCAACTAACTCATTAGTTGCAATGCTTGCAAGGCTTTAAGTGATGTGCATTATCGAGAGGGCCCAGAGATACCTCTCCGACAATCGGAATGACAAATCATAATCTCAAAATACGCCAACCCAACAAGTACCTTCGAAGACACCTGTAGAGCACCTTTATAATCACCCAGTTACGTTGTGACGTTTGGTAGCACAAAAAGTGTTCCTCCGGTAAACGGGAGTTGCATAATCTCATAGTCATAGGAACATGTATAAGTCATGAAGAAAGCAATAGCAACAAACTAAACGATCAAGTGCTAAGCTAACGGAATGGGTCAAGTCAATCACACCATTCTCCTAATGATGTGATCCCGTTAATCAAATGACAACTCATGTCTATGGTTAGGAAACATAAACATCTTTGATCAATGAGCTAGTCAAGTAGAGGCATACTAGTGACACTCTGTTTGTCTATGTATTCGCACATGTATTATGTTTCCGGTTAATACAATTCTAGCATGAATAATAAACATTTATCATGATATAAGGAAATAAATAATAACTTTATTATTGCCTCTAGGGCATATTTCCTTCAGTTTCCCTCCTCGTGTTCTTCGTGTTCATCACGGGATCCGCTCCTTTCGTGCAAGATCGGGTCCATAGCTAGTAGCTAGATGGCTTCTTCTCTCTCTCTCTTTGGATCTCAATACAAAGTTCTCCTCGATTCTCTTGGATATCTATTCGATGTAATCTTCTTTTGCGGTGTGTTTGTTGAGATCCGATGAATTGTGGGTTTATGATCCAAATTATCTATGAACAATATTTGATAATTCTCGGAATTCTTTTATGTATGATTGGTTTATCTTTGCAAGTCTCTTCAAATTATCAGTTTGGTTTGGCCTACTAGATTGATCTTTCTTGCAATGGGAGAAGTGCTTAGCTTTGGGTTCAATCTTGCGGTGCTCGATCCCAATGACAGTAGGGGAAACGACATGTATTGTATTGTTGTCATCGAGGATAAAAATATGGGGTTTATATCATATTGCATGAGTTTATCCCTCTACATCATGTCATCTTGCTTAAGGCGTTACTCTGTTCTCATGAACTTAATACTCTAGATGCATGCTGGATAGCGCTCGGTGTGTGGAGTAATAGTAGTAGATGCGGAATCATTTCGGTCTACTTGCCGCGGACGTGATGCCTATATACATGATCATGCCTAGATGTTCTCATAATCATTCGTTTTTCTATCAATTGCTCGACAGTAATTTGTTTACCCACCGTAATACTTATGCTATCTTGAGAGAAGCCACTAGTGAAACCTATGGCCCTCGGGTCTATTTTCCATCATACAAGTTTCCAATCTATTTTATTTTGCAATCTTTACTTTCAATCTATATCATAAAAATACCAAAAATATTTATCTTATTATTATTATCTCTATCAGATCTCACTCTTGCAAGTGGCTCTGAAGGGGTTGACAACCCCTTTATCGCGTTGGTTGCGAGGTTCTTATTTGTTTGTGTAGGTACGAGGTGACTCGTGTGTGGTCTCCTACTGGATTGATACCTTGGTTCTCAAAAACTGAGGGAAATACTTACGCTGCTTTACTGCATCACCCTTTCCTTTTCAAGGGAAAACCAACGCAGTGCTCAAGAGGTAGCAAGAAGGATTTCTGGCCGCGTTGCCGGGGAAATCTACGCCAAGTCAAGACATATCAAGTACCCATCACAACTCTTATCCTCCGCATTACATTATTTGCCATTTGCCTCTCGTTTTCCTCTCCCCCACTTCACCCTTGCCGTTTTATTCGGCCTTCTTCTATTCATCTTTCCATTTGCTTTGATGTCTTACTTGGCTCGTTTGCTCGTTTGGTTGGAATAGTTGTTTATTTATTGCTAAACAGAGAACCTAAGATCTATGGATCCTCATCCGCTTGCTAATCTTTTTAAGAGATCCAATTATAATGAACCAATTGCTAGTGAGTTTTGTGCACTAGATTATCTTTATGAAGTTTTGCTTGAAATTCGTGAATCTGAAAATTGTGATGAAGTACTTTATGGAGTGATTCACGATGGATCTTTGAATAGAAAGCATGATTGCAATGATGATAGTATAAATTATATTAGTGTCAATTGTGCTTATAATATGCAAAACCCTAAGCTTGGGGATGCTAGTTTTGCTATCTCTACTACTTGTTGCAATGATCATGATTGGGGTGATTCTTCTTATGATCTTGAAAATTTATTTAAGCCCCATGATGAATATGAGATAGATTATAATGGTTGTAATAATATTGAAAGTGGGTTTGGAAGAGTGTCAACTTTAGATCCCACATATTTAGAGAATGTTCAATCTTATGAAGTTTTTGATAAAAGTGGGTTTGGAGAGGTCATGACTTTAGTTAATGTTAATCCCACTATTTTGGAAGAGTGTCAACTTTGCATACATGTGGATCGTGTTAAGAATATGTTTTGTGATAGCTATAATGTTGAATTTGCTTATGATCCTACATGTAATTATTATGAGAGAGGAAAATATGGTTGTAGAAATTTTCATGTTACTAAATTACCTCTCGTTATGTTGAGATTGCTATTGTTTCTTTCCGCTTCCTTGCATATGCTAGTTTTTGCTTGCCTTGGTAAATTGGTTGCCTATAAGATGCCTATGAATAGGAAGTATGTTGGACTTAGATGTGTTTGTCACGTGTTTTATGATGCTCTCTTTGTGCTTCAATTCTTGTCTTTCATGTGAGCGTCGTTGAAATCTTTTGCCTAGCTAAAAGGCTTTAAAGAAAAGCGCTTGTTGGGAGACAACCCAATATTTTTTTCTTGCAGTTATTGAAGAAATAATTTATCTAGCCTCTGTTTTGGTTGTGTTTTTTGTGTTTAATTAGTGTTTGTGCCAAGTAGAACCGTTGGGAAGATGATGCGGAGCATCCCATGATCATCCCCATGGACGCATCTACATCCTCTACAACACCACTTGGACCTATGACTCGAGCACGTGCAAGAGCTCTCGAAACCGAGGTGACATCTCTCCTCTCTCAATTCCCTTTCGATTCACATGAGACATGGTTACTACCTCAAACGGAAACGCTATGCATACTCAGGTATCAAGGACTTCACCGTGAAGAAGCTAGGGAGCAAGGAGAACCGGAAGCGGAAGACATACGTGAAGACGGAGAGAAAAAGCGCCAAGGACCAGACTGGTCGGACGATCCGGACGGCGGCCCGGATGATCCGGACAGCGCCCGGACGATCCGGACCCCCATCCGGACGATCCGGCTAATTCGACCGAAGACTACAGAAGCCTCCCCCCTGAAGCCGGATCATCCGGACCCCGTCCCGGATCATCCGGACCTTGCCCGGACGTCCGGACCGCCAGCCGGACATCCGGCCCTGCGCCTCCACCAGCCGAGTGTCCGGATCATCCGGGCCTCCACCCGGACCATTCTGACCAGCCCAGATCATCCGGCTTCGGACCCGGATTATCCGGCCAGCGCCTGTGTGCGCGTGTTGGGCTGAGCCCATGTACCCCTTCGCCCCCCTAGCCTATAAATAGGACTCCTCCTCCTCCTTTTGAGACTAAGCGTTGATTTAGCTCAAGTTAGAGATAGAGCCTCGCTCATCCATCGGATCTCCTCCTCGTGAGAGACCGCGGCCTCTTCGGAGTAGATCCTATCGGATTCAAGACCCCCTCGTGGGACGATCCCTTTGTGGATTCAAGGCCTCCTCACGGAGAAGATCGGTTACCTTTGTATCCTTACCTTTGTTGACTTTGGATCTCGTGTATCTCTTTGTGTTCTTCGATCTAGCACTTGTGTGACCGATTCCTTGTTGGTTGAGTGTTTTCCCTCGTTCCTCCCCGTGATTTCCTCGTGTTCTTCCGCTCGTTCTTCGTGTCTCCCCGTAAGATCCACTCCAAACGTGAAAGATCGACGCTATAGGGTTCCACCCTACATCATCATGGTATCATGAGCCACGTTGATCATGTTTTTGGAGCCCCTACCCCATGTTTTCTAGCTTGATTTTGTTGTTTTCGTCCTAAATCCGAAAATCCCCACCAAAAATAGCCCCAATTTTTTTTGTGATTTGTTGGTTTGATGATGTTTTGTTGATTTTGATCCGTGGATTTGCTTGGTTTCAAGTGGATCTAGCATTTCCCCAAGTTTCCCCACCTTCCATCCACGAAATCTCGTCAATTTTGACCCCAAAATCCCCGAATTCCGCCCAAAAATTCGTCCCCAAGAGGAAATCCCGAGCAGTTTGACCTGCCCGGATCATCCGGACCTTCTCCCGGATCATCCGGACATCTCCCGGATCAGCTGGACCCTCTCCCGGATGTCCGGATACCCCACGCACCCAGAAAACAGAACCGGAGCTGACGAACCCGGATCATCCGGCTGTACACCCGGATCATCCTAACCTAGCCCGGATCATCCGGACCTCCTCCCGGATGTCCGGTTAACCCTGACACTGCTTCGGCTGAAATCTTGTTTTGGCCATAACTAATTCATCTGAACTCCGATTTTGACGTTCTTTAGCTCATTTTGAAGCTATTGACATCCCCCATCCCACAAAAATACCACCAACATCATTTGACTCCATCATATTTTCTGAAATTTGGCAAACTTGCCTAGGCCCTCCACCATATCATCCGCATTACCACCTCCGACTTCCGCAACCTAACCCATTTTGTTCCCCATAGCATTAGTGGTTGCTTGAGTAGTGATTCGAGTCTCCTAAGGTGTTTCGGCTACTTAGGGACAATTACTTCTTCATCAACCACCACCACCACTTCCACATAACCTTGCCCATCATACACTTCCACCAACCCAACCTAACCCAATTTTGTTTGAGCTTGTTTGAGTTGTGGCTTGTGTCTCCTAAGGTGTTTCGGCTACTTAGGGACGACAACTTCAACTCCGACTCGTGTATAGCCCATCATTCCACTTCTGCATTGCCTAGTGCAACACCACCACCACATTTCCGCTACCACCATTTTGACATTTGACGTGTGAGATTTTGAGTTCGCGGTTTTTCCGTTTCCTAAGGTGTTTCGGCTACTTAGGGACGAGTCTCCATCATCTTGGTATCTACATCAAGAACACCGCTACTCATCATCGTCGGACGGTAACCTCCATATCATCTTGGTATCATGGTATCCCTCCATTGTATATTCCCTTGCTATTGCATTCTTAACCCCTAGCCTTACTTTTGCGTCACTTGCCTATCGAGACTAGCCATTTGAGTATTGCCGGCAACGTTACTTGTGCACATTAGTGATCATACTTCCCATAGCATACATACCATATCATCGTGGTGCATATATTGCTATCATATCTTGTGTCACAAGTTTGTTCCCGCATATACACAATTGCTATCTTGGTTTGTGCATTGTGCAAAGTGGCCATAGAGAAAAAAAAAGCTTTTAAGCAAAAGAGAAAGAGAGCAAAGAAGCTTGTAAGCAAGTGCCATAGCATCATACCACATTGCATATAAGATTGTCATATCCGATCATCTTGGATCATCTTGAGAGAAACACCGGGAACCATACATACATAGCATACTTGGGATAGAAGTTTATCCATTTTGCATCTTATAGGTTGTGCACAAGTGTCGTATCCGCCTATTGAGCAATCGTGCTAGCGTCTCTCTTGAGTTGTGCAACACGAGCGTTTTCCGTGGATTCCACATTTTGTGCTCATTCCTTGGTTGCACGACCCCATTTATCTATCCGTGTGTGTGTTTCCGTGTGCCTTCCATATTGCTATTGGTCTACTTGTTTCACTTGCAAATTTGTGAATCTCTTTCAACATTATTGACTCTTGCTAACATTTTGCATTAAATTTTTGTGCCACTATCCTCACCGAGCTCCACTATAAGCTTTACTTGTGTAGGTGTGAGAACCGACAAGGATTGGTACTAATAGTGCTATTTCATTGTCCGCATTTGAGTGAACTTGATTCATTGTCAACATCAGTCAAGGTACATTGGTATAAGTTCTTCTCTTTCTCCCACTCATATTTGCTCGAGTCTTGTGATGGATAGGCAAGGCATTTCCTCTCCGGTCCTCGACAACAACGACGGCGTGAACAACTACATAACCAAAGCGTCTATCTTCGATCTACAACGACAAGTGCAAGGCACACAATCAAGATTGCGAGAGCGCATCGAGAACATCTCCATCGACATTCATCACTCCGAAGCAAGGAGAAGGGACTACTTCGGCAAGAAGCTTGCCGCACATAAAGAGGAGCAAGATGCAAGGATGGAGGAGATTAGGGCCTTGATCAAGTCTTCTTCCACTTCATCATCCTGAAGACGACGATGTTCAAGCCACAAGTCTTCGGAGCGCGAAAAAGATGCAAGTGCAAATCATCCTCGTCCACATCTACATGGCGACCACCATCACGTTCGTGATCAACATCGTCATGAAGGGCAAGTCACCTCCAAGCATCATGTGCACGACGACGACGAACGCCTTCGAGCTCAAGCGCGACAACGACACCATCATCATGAAGATGCTCCACAAGCACAAATGCACAAGTCCCAACACGCCAAGTCGAAGCTTCATGAGCATAAAAGAAGACCGCGAGACGACCACCACCAAGACGGTGCTACGGCTACATCAACCACTTCGGCATCTTCGCCAAGTGTTCTCAAGGCATCTTCGCCTATGGACGTACGACATCTTCGCCTACTTCCCACAAGTACGCTTACAACGACTTCATCAAGTCCAAGGCGACCACATACAAGTGAGGGTGACACTTCCATCTTCGAAAGCCCCCCAAGGAAGATGGCCGAGCATGGGAAATTCCCTTCGGTCATGGAGACGAGCTACGAGGTGCCACATCATATGGGCCTCCAACACCAAGACAGTGACAAGACGGTCGAGCAAGCGCCATCCCCTTCGACCATGGCGACGAGCGCGAACCTCTTCAACACCATGAAGACGGCGCCCACATTAGACTCATACTCCGAGTCAAGCTACACGACCGCGCACGGAGACATTTGCACCTACACCTCTCCGACACCCACATATGAAGAGATGCCCAAAGTGCCATGTGAGCAGAGCCACCACCACATGAGTGACATGAGTGACTCCACCATACGTGACATTAAGAGCATTTCCTATGAGAGGATGAGTGTGACCACCACTAGCCCCACACATGAGAGCATGCAACACATCCTATGTGAGGTTGAGAGCCATTTGAGTGACTCCACCTACCATACGAGTGAGAGCATCCTTGAGGGAGTGAGTGAGCCACAACACTTAGTGAGTGAGGTAGTTGACACAGCATGTGAGGCCACTATGATTTCTAATGACTTAACCTCTACTCCTAGTGTGTTTTCTTCTTTGGTGCTAGGTCTCCTACATGACGACATGCCTATCCTTGACGAGTCCATCCCTCCAATGGGAAAACCGATGGCCATGGTGGACGATGATGCACCCCCCACATGGTTCCATCAAGATGAAGATGACAACGAGACGATCTTCAACACCTCACCTACAACACATGAGCGACGCTCCAACGGTAACATAGGTGATGGTGCTTCTCTCGTCCCACTAGTGGACTCTCTTGACATTGATTGCTCCCATGATGTTGACCCACCTATTACCATGCTTCATGCTAGTGCGACTTCGTCATGTCTTGACTTACCTATTTATGATGAATATGATGATGAGCATGTTGAGTTACCTAGTTGTGATGCTATGCTCCATAGGATAACTTGTGAAAATTCTATTAGTCACTTCATGTTTGACAATCCATTGAACTTGTCATATGCTATGAGTGAGATCTCCCATATTGCTTCATTTCAATCTCAACATAGTAACTATGCATGCCCCATTAAAATCAATCCCATTTGCACTTATGGCATAGATGACGAGATGATGATCATTGGCTTTTGCTTCTCTTGTGATGATATTGCCATGCTTCCTTTACATGATTTGTGCAATTCATCTACTATGTCATGCCATGATCACATTGTTTCGAATATGCATTGTTTTGGATGTTGTCAATATTCTCCATGTGATGTTTCCATTAATGCTCATGAGGAGACACCCATAGTTTCCTCATACATATTAGGAGATTTTGATGCATCTCATACTTTGCATGATTCTCATAATTGCGTGCACCATATGCATTCCATGAATAACAATGCTCTAGATATTGCTCACGATGCATTACATCCTTTGAGTCTCCATTATGCTATACATAATAACAAACCTATCATGATGGATGACATGTTTCTATATCACGCATCTAATTTATTTGAGCATTGGCTATTTTGTGCTAACCGACACATGCACGTGCGCATCATGATGGATGATGTGTACATATATGATGCACACACAATTTTCTCTTTGTCTTTGTTTTGTGTAGGTACTTATGAACACTCGTCAACCTCACAATCCCATGAGTTGACGAAACGAGCTCTTGAGAGCAACGATGACTTGGGATCCCGTGGACTATCCTTACCACCGTTCCCTTCGCGCAAGGACTACGCGCATCTCTTTTACTTGGCTCTCACATGGCTATGGGCTATTTACCACTTGTCACCTTATGTCCAT
Organism: Triticum aestivum; assembly: GCF_018294505.1. NCBI lineage: Eukaryota > Viridiplantae > Streptophyta > Magnoliopsida > Poales > Poaceae > Triticum > Triticum aestivum. The sequence goes on along the minus strand of NC_057794.1, from coordinate 214,295,103 downwards.
ACTATTGTGTTCACTTTGCATGTTATGCTTGCTCCTATGCCTTTGCCATGCAATTGTGACCCTTGCTTGCATCTACCCATGATTCACCATTATGCTACTTCTATGTGTATTTGCATGCTTGGTGGAGATCCTTGTTGCTTTTGCCATGTTTATCATGTGCCCCATGCTATTGATGCTTGTTGTGTTGGGAGAGTCATGATGCCCCATTGCTATTTACATATGGTCTCTCACCAATACATTGATGACATTTTACTCATATCCCGCTTTCATGCTTGTGCTATGACATGTGAATTATTCATGCCCACTATTTGCACACATGACATGCTTGCCATGATTCCTTCTAGTATGTTGCATCTTCGCACTACTAGCTTGCTTGACTTGATCGCTATGATTGCTTGCTATGTTGCATCACCCATGTTCCACTATTACTTGCTTTCTTGGGTTGATGACATATATGCTCATGCCTCTCACATGATATATCTTGATCATTGTCTCTTGTGTCTATTAGTTGCCTCTTTCATATCCACTTGTATTGAGTGCAACAATACTATGCTTATTGATCTTGGAGACTTTGACACATTACTTGTGATGCATACTTCTTTCCTTGAGCCTCTTGTATTTGGTTGTTCTTGCATCATATGCCTCCACACTATGAAATGCTCCCTTGTACCTTCTTATGATGAGCATGATGCATACACTTGTTGGGTATCTTACCACTTGAATGATAGGTTTTGCATTTCCGCTAACCTCATTTGTTTTTCCGAGTGTTTGTCATGTTACTTCATTTTGAAGGATTCACAAGGCAATACCGTCATGAGACATATTGGTTATGTGAAGGCATACATGATGTACGACTCCAACATCTTTGGGAACTATCTTGAGGTGAACTCCTTCTCTTTGAGCCATCCTCAAATACGCATATTGGATGGGTCACTCTTTCATTGTTGTTTCCTTCTTGTTGTCTACATGATACATCTCGTGAATGGAGGAGCGACATTGGAGATTGGCTACATGGACCTTCACATTGAGGAACGCTTGCACTTATTGGATGCACCTTCGAAACTCCACTCAGGCCTCGACATCGAGCTTTGGTACACCAACACCTCCATATTTGTTGATTGTGCTCATAAATGTCATGCTCGATGGACATATCATACTCACCACAAGTTTGCACCCCATGCATGGATCGACTCACATTATGATTGCCTTGTTGCATCTTGTATTACCATGTCATCCATGATATATGAGCTTGTTCACTTCCTTAGTAAATTTGTTGTGATCTTCCTTGATGGCATATTCATACATCATGATCATATTGTGATAGAGGCAAAGGTGTCCCGTCTTTCGATGAGATGATGGACATCGCTTTGGTGGAAGTCGACTTTGACGATCCGACTACGAACGTGCGAGGACGTCGCGCCTTAGCAATCGCTAAACCAACTCCGAGAGGTTATTGACCACGCCGGAGCACGATCAACCTGACCACGAGGGTCTGTTTCCTGCGAGCAAACGAAGAACAAGCAAGAAACTAAGATTGCAATCTGGATATTGCGAATATAAGATGAAAGCTTTATTGATCAAGGTGGGGTTCTGTGACGCCTTTGTCTGGTCGTTGAACACAAAAGAAGTACGCGAAGTTGCAGCTATGGCGAACTTTTAATCTAAACAAAACCCAAAGTCTAAACGGTGCCCTAAGGGCTGTATATATGGAGGAAGAGAGGGGGAATTTCGTGGCCCTTGGTGGAGGGATCCGAAATCAACCCTATCTCTTGTTTCCCCACACATATGGACTCTAAAAATAGCCTATACTTATGTATTTCAAAATTACATGGGCCTGGCCCAATAAAAAGGTGACGCAGCACCTATAATAGCCTCGGGACGAAATTTATGAAGTGGCATCTTGTATATTTCGTCCATGGCTTCATGCACCCATTATGGTGGCTTCAATGTCCTGAAATCATCACTTGTAACTCCGTTCTTGTTCCCCTTGCGCATGGCATCATCTCCATGCTTGTTCTTGCTCCAATGTTCATCCTTCTCCAAGCTAGGCCCTTCATTTGTAAGCAAAACAAATGTATCCAATTTAGGCAGCATCATATTCTCATGAACATTAGAATCATTACCAAGAAACGGAAGTAGCTGATAATTTAATTGGCGTGCGCGAGCTCTAGTAATTGGTCCCGTATATGTAGCAGTAGGGGCTGTGGGTGTAACAATGGTATTGATGTCCTCATCATCCTCCCCTTCTTGAAATGAAGTCGTCCTCGACGGAAACTCATCTTCCTCACCCAAATAAGGCTTCAAATCTGCAATGTTAAAAGTGGGACTAACCCCAAAATCTGCAGGCAGCTCAAGTTTATATGCATTATCATTTATTTTCTCTAACACCTTAAAGGGACCATCAGCACGTGGCATTAACTTTGATTTGCGCAAATCAGGAAATCTATCCTTACGCAAATGTAACCAAACAAGATCTCCAGGTGCAAACACAACATGTTTTCTACCATTATCTCCAGCAAGTTTATATTTAGCATTCATACGCTCAATGTTTTCCTTAGTTAACTCATGCATTTTTAAAATCAATTCAGCACATTGTTTAGCATCAAAATTAACCTTCTCCGAAGATGGAAGAGGCAACAAATCAATAGGTGCACGAGGTAGGAAACCATACACAACTTCAAAAGGGCACATCTTAGTAGTAGAATACAATGAACGATTATAAGCAAATTCAATATGAGGCAAGCATTCCTCCCACATTTTCTTATTATTCTTCAAAACAGCCCTAAGCATAGTAGACAACGTTCTATTGACTACTTCAGTGTGTCCATCAGTTTGGGGGTGACAAGTAGTACTAAAAAGCAGTTTAGTCCCCAACTTAGCCCATAAACATCTCCAAAAGTGGCTAAGAAATTTAGTATCACGATCTGAAACAATAGTATTTGGCACACCATGCAAGCGAATAATTTCACTAAAGAACAAATCAGCAACATTAACAGCATCACCGATTTTATGACATGGTATAAAGTTTTATGACATGGTACAACATTAACAAAAATTTCGAGAATCTATCCATGACAACAAATATGCTATCCCTCCCCTTCTTTGTTCGAGGTAAACCTAAAACAAAGTCCATAGATATATCCTCCCAAGGAACACTAGGTACAGGCAAAGGCATATATAAACCATGAGGATTGAGTCATGACTTAGCTTTTTGACATGTAGTGCATCGAGCAATAAAACGCTCAACATCCCGTCTCATCTTTGGCCAAAAGAAATGTGTAGCAAGTACGTCCTCCGTCTTCTTCACGCCAAAGTGTCCCATTAATCCTCCTCCATGCGCCTCCTGCAACAACAAAAGACGAACGGAGCTAGCTGGAATGCATAGCTTGTTAGCACGAAACACAAATCCATCATTAACGACGAACTTGTTCCACATTCTTCCTTCTTTACAATTCTAGATTACATCTTTAAAATCAGCATCATGCACATATTGATCTTTGATGGTCTCCAAACCAAATATTTTGAAGTCAAGTTGTGAAAGCATAGTATAGCGGCGAGACAATGCATCAGCAATAACATTTTCTTTTCCCTTCTTGTGTTTAATGACATAAGGAAAAGTCTCAATGAATTCAACCCATTTAGCATGTCTACGATTCAGTTTAGCTTGACTTTTAATATGTTTCAAAGATTCATGATCAGAATGTATAACAAATTCTTTGGGCCATAAATAATGTTGCCATGTTTCTAAAGTCCGAACAAGAGCATATAATTCTTTATCATAAGTAGAATAATTCAGACTAGGCCCACTCAATTTTTCAGAAAAGTATGCAACAGGTTTGCCATCTTGTAATAACACACCGCCTAATCCAATTCCACTAGCATCACATTCAAGCTCAAAAGTCTTATTAAAATCAGGAAGTTGGAGTAAAGGAGCATGTGTCAACTTATCTTTCAATACCGAGAAGGCTTCTTCCTGTGCGGTACCCCAAAGAAAAGGCACGTCTTTCTTTGTAAGCTCATTGAGAGGTGCAGCAATGGTGCTGAAATCCTCACAAAATGCCTATAGAACCCAGCGAGGCCAAGAAAACTCCTCACTTGTGTGACTATTTTGGGTTGCGGCCAACTCTCAATAGCTTCAATCTTGGCTTTATCAACTTCAATTCCCTGTGGAGTAACAACATAGCCAAGAAAAGATACTCGGTCGGTGCAAAAGGTGCACTTCCCAAGGTTACCAAACAAACGTGCATCACGTAGAGCAATAAAAACAGCACGTAAATGTTCCAAATGTTCTTCCAAAGATCTGCTATAAATCAATATGTCATCAAAGTAAACTACCACAAATCGTCCAATGAAAGCACGTAAAACTTCGTTCATTAATCTCATGAAAGTACTAGGTGCATTAGTTAACCCAAAAGGCATGACTAACCACTCATATAATCCAAACTTACTTTTGAATGCTGTTTTCCATTCATCTCCCAATTTCATACGAATTTGATGGTATCCACTACGCAAATCAACTTTGGAGAATATTGTAGAGCCACTCAATTCATCAAGCATATCATCTAGCCTAGGAATAGGATGATGATAACGAATAGTAATATTATTAACGCCTCTACAATCAACACACATACGTGATGTACCATCCTTTTTCGGCACTAGAATAATAGGAACAGCACAAGGACTAAGGGATTCGCGTATATAACCTTTGTCGAGAAGCTCTTGTACTTGACGCATAATCTCCTTCGTCTCCTCTGGATTGGTACGGTATGGTGCACGGTTTGGCAGTGAAGCACCGGGAATTAAGTCAATCTGATGCTCAATCCCTCGAATAGGCGGTAATCCCGGTGGCACGTCTTGTGGAAAGACGTCAGCGAACTCCTGCAAAATGTTAGTGACATTAGGAGGCAAAGAGGAAGGCACGTCCTCGAATGAAAATAATGCCTCTTTGCACACAAAAGCATAGCAAACAGATTTGCTGAAATCTAGCTCGTCAATATCAGATTTGGTGGCAAATAAACATGCACTTTTCAATTTAATTTGAGAAGCAACACTAGATGGTTTATTATTAGGCTTCATTTGTTGCTCAAATTCTTTTGCCACAATCTGATTTTCACTCTTATTAGTCTCCTATTTTGCTTTATTAGCTCTATTAATATCATCTTTCAAAATGGAATCAGGAGTCATAGGAAGCAAAGTAATATTTTTATCCTTATGAACAAGAGTATAGTGATTGTTTCTACCATGGTGTACAGAATTTTTATCAAATTGCCATGGTCTACCAAGTAATAAGGAACATGCTTGCATAGGTACCACATCACAATCAACATAATCAGCATATGTAGAGATACTAAAATGCACACGAACAGTACGTGTTACCTTAACCTTGCCGCTGTTGTTGAACCATTGGATGTAGTAAGGATGTGGATGTGGTCTTGTGGTGAGACAAAGCTTCTCCACCATCTCCATGCTAGCCAAGTTGTTGCAGCTCCCTCCGTCTATGATGACGCGCACAGAACGTTCCTTCACAACTCCCTTGGTATGGAACAAATTGTGCCTCTGATTTTGCTCAGCTTGTGTGATCTGCACACTCAAAACACGTTGAGCAACTAAACATTCATACCTGTCAGCGTCTTCAGGAGCCATGTATTGCGTCTCATGATCAGAATCATCTCCACTATGTTCTTCACGTGTAATAAGAGCCAAAGTCTCCTCATCATAGTCACTAGCAGACTCATATCCACCATCTGCGGTAGCAATCATCACACGCGGAGATTTGCATTCTCTCGCATAATGACCTCCTCCCTTACAACGACGACAAATAATATCACTTGTGTGCCCTGTTGATGCCATGGAAGAAGAAGAACGCTGTGCAGGCCCCGTAGGTGCGCTCTTGGCAGATAATGGTGGTTGTGCCTGTTTTCTTGTATCACGGCTGGAGGTGGCACCGGATGGAGGTGCTGGTGCAGTTGAAGTAGAAGATGCACGTGGTGTCCATGATGAAGGTCGGCCTGCAGAAAAGTTAGTTCGCCCCAATGCTTGTCGATCCTGCACTTCACGTTCAGCTTTACAAGCAAGATGGAATAAACGAGTGATATTAGTATACTCCTTGTAGTCTAGAATGGTCTGAATCTCTCTATTTAATCCACCCAGAAAACGTGCAAGCATAGCTTCATTCTCCTCAACAATACCACATCTAATCATGCCAGTTTGTAATTCCTGATAATATTCTTCTACAAAAATTTTCCCTTGTCTTAAACGCTGCAATTTTTGAAGCAATTCACGTTGATAATATGGTGGAACCCAACACGTACGCATAGCAGTTTTCAAAGCAGCCCAAGTAGTTGGAATAGGATATAATCAATGTTCAGACCACCATACACATGCAAACTAGTGAAAGCACAAACAGCAGCAGCAACTCGTCTCTCCTCAGGATATTGTAAACATGTAAATCGTTGTTCAGTTTCTAACTCGCAAGTAAGATATATATCAGGAACATATCTACCCACAAATGGTGGAATATTCAATTTCAGTTTAGGAATATGGACATCATCTCGTACCTGAGGTGGTGGTGCAGGCCTACCATTACGAATATATACCAGAGGTCGACCTGCTGGTGGTGGTACAGGTGGTTGCACGTAGTGCTGATTTTGATCAACCTCATCCTCATAATCTCCCACATAATCATCCTCCTCCACATCAGCAGCAGGAGCCACAGAAGTATCAACAGCAGCACCAACAGTTTGGCCAAACGCAAGAGGAACACGGCTCGCTCGGCGAAGGTCTGTTTCGCGACGTGGAGGTAGTCGTCGTTGTTGTTGTTGGAGAGGTGCGTTAGGTGCAGCGGGTGGTGGTGGTGGAAGACGCGCGAGCAATTCATCAAACTTGTTATCGAGCTTTGTTTCGAACGTCTTCTCAAGGCTAGTGATCTTCTCCATGGCCTCTTCAAAATTGTTCAGCACATCTTGCACCTGTTCAGTCATCATTTGCTGAAACTTATCATGAAGCTCCTTGTTCGATAAATTCTCCCAGTCAATCTCATCGGCTTGTGATCCTGGCATGGTTAGCAGCAATAGAAACACACAAGAATATGATCCTACAGACTACGAACAAGTGGTGGTGGTGGTGGGTGTCACAAATCCGTCAAGCAAAACTCAAATTCTTACCAGTTCTTACCCAGCAACAGGCGGTGATCGGCAACCGGTGTAGTCAAAACTCTCAAAGCTTGGATAGAGCGATTACCAGGGAGAGTCAAACGCACGACATAGATATATGTGGAGCTGGGAAGGCTTATAATATGGTAGCAAAAAGGGCCAGCAATAATCAATTCAGAGATGCAAAGTTGAATAAACGCTCAACGACGGTACTGTGCTGGTCCTAGGCTAGACTGTGCTAGAGACGCGAGCCTAGAACACCAACAAAATCACGGCACGCCACGTAAACAAGGGAGGAGCACACTCTGAATTTTTTTTCTCTTTTTTTTGCACTTTTTTTCCTCTTTTTTTTGCTCCGCAACAAATTTTTTTCGAAAAAGTCTACAAATGGTCTAAAAACTGCCTAGCCAGAATTTTCCAGACTTAGTTTTTTTTTTGAAATTGGAACTATTTTTCTTCAGCGGATGGCTCGGAAGTTGGGGAGTCCTTCTCTGTCACGACTTGGAGTATCGCGTGATCTGGAAATCGAGAACAATGCAACAATTACTGGACTCGGACTAGGACTGGTGGCGGAGATGAATCTGGTGGAACTCGGACTGGTGGCGGAGATGAATCTGGTGGAACACGGACAGGTGGCGGATATATGTTGCAGGTGAACTCGGATTGGCGTGATGGCGGCGGATATGTGGTGGCGTATATGGATCCGGATTGGCGGTGAATATGTGGTGGTGGTATATGGCAACAACGATGATGATGATGCGGTGGTGATATATGGCAGCGGCGACGTGACAACCTGTGAACAGAACTCGAAACTCTAAAAGACTAGACGCTAAGACCAGCAACTGGACACGACGATGCAACCGCAAATTCAACAAAGCAAATACAGAAAAGATTATGCAAGGCTCAGATTGGTTCGGATGGGATGAACTAAACCTAATTTTTTTTTGGCTTTTTCGTGGACTATAGGTATGAAGAACAGACTCGATCTAAACTATGAAAAACTGTAAAATCTCACCGAGCAACCTGGAAATCTGATACCACTTGATAGAGGCAAAGGTGTCCCGTCTTTCGATGAGATGATGGATATCGCTTTGATGGAAGTCGACTTTGACGATCCGACTACGAACGTGCGAGGACGTCGCGCCTTAGCAATCGCTAAACCAACTCCGAGAGGTTATTGACCACGCCGGAGCACGATCAACCTGACCACGAGGGTCTGTTTCCTGCGAGCAAACGAAGAACAAGCAAGAAACTAAGATTGCAATCTGGATATTGCGAATATAAGATGAAAGCTTTATTGATCAAGGTGGGGTTCTATGACGCCTTTGTCTGGTCGTTGAACACAAACGAAGTACGCGAAGTTGCAGCTATGGCGAACTTTTAATCTAAACAAAACCCAAAGTCTAAACGGTGCCCTAAGGGCTGTATATATGGAGGAAGAGAGGGGGGATTTCGTGGCCCTTGGTGGAGGGATCTGAAATCAACCCTATCTCTTGTTTCCCCACACATACGGACTCTAAAAATAGCCTATACTTATGTATTTCGAAATTACATGGGCCTGGCCCAATAAAAAGGTGACGCAGCACCTATAATAGCGTCGGGACGAAATTTATGAAGTGGCATCTTGTATATTTCGTCCATGGCTTCATGCACCAATTATGGTGGCTTCAATGTCCTGAAATCATCACTTGTAACTCCGTTCTTGTTCCCCTTGCGCGTGGCATCATCTCCATGCTTGTTCTTGCTCCAATGTTCATCCTTCTCCAAGCTAGGCCCTTCATTTGTAAGCAAAACAAATGTATCCAATTTAGGCAGCATCATATTCTCATGAGCATTAGAATCATTACCAAGAAACGAAAGTACCTGATAATTTAATTGGCATGCGCGAGCTCTAGTAATTGGTCCCGTATATGTAGTAGTAGGGGCTGTGGGTGTAACAATGGTATTGATGTCCTCATCATATTTCCCACCATCAATTGCATGATAACATACACATGTTGAGCATCCATTGCCATATTCGTGCTATTGATAAACCGTCTCACTATGACATCATTTTGCACTGTGGTTGCATTGATCATATTTACAACACATTTTTGTGCACAATGATTGCATTTCCTCCCATTAATGATTTGCATCTCATTCTAGATCATCTTGATAAGCTTCATGCGCTTTGTCACGACCAATCTTGCCGCACGAACTCATTCTTACATGATGGACACTTTGTGCGCGCTAACCATTGTATTTCCGAGTGTTGCTTGTGTTTGCTCTTTTTGCATGTCTATCACTCTGGCGACACCTTGGACTACTTGGACTGCGCCATGTCTTCAACTTCGTCCAACTACAAGTACGTCTACGACAACCGTTTCCATGGTGATGAGGATCGGTCGGATCTTTCCCAAGGGGGGGGGATATGATGCGGAGCATCCCATGATCATCCCCATGGACGCATCTACATCCTCTACAACACCACTTGGACCTATGACTCGAGCACGTGCAAGCGCTCTCGAAACCGAGGTGACATCTCTCCTCTCTCAATTCCCTTTCGATTCACATGAGACATGGTTACTACCTCAAACGGAAACGCTATGCATACTCAGGTACCAAGGACTGCACCGTGAAGAAGCTAGGGAGCAACGAGAACCGGAAGCGGAAGACATACGTGAAGACGGAGAGGAAAAGCGCCAAGGACCAGACTGGCCGGACGATCCGAACGGCGGCCCGGATGATCCAGACAGCGCCCGGACGATCCGGACCCCCATCCGAACGATCCGGCTAATTCGACCGAAGACTACAGAAGCCTCCCCCCTGAAGCCGGATCATCCGGACCCCGTCCCGGATCATCCAGACCCTGCCCGGACCGCCAGCCGAACATCCGGCCTTGCGCCTCCACCAGCCGAGTCTCCGGATCATCCGGGCCTCCACCCGGACCATCCGGACCAGCCCAGATCATCCGGCTTCGGACCCGGATCATCCGGCTAGCGCCTGTGTGCGCGTGTTGGGCTGAGCCCGTGTACCCCTTCGCCCCCCTAGCCTATAAATAGGACTCCTCCTCCTCCTCCTTTTGAGACTAAGCGTTGATTTAGCTCAAGTTAGAGATAGAGGCTCGCTCATCCATCGGATCTCCTCCTCGTGAGAGACCGCGGCCTCTTCGGAGTAGATCCTATCGGATTCAAGACCCCCTCGTGGGATGATCCCTTTGTGGATTCAAGGCTCCTCACGGAGAAGATCAGTTACCTTTGTATCCTTACCTTTGTTGACTTTGGATCTCGTGTATCTCTTTGTGTTCTTCGATCTAGCAGTTGTGTGACCGATTCCTTGTTGGTTGAGTGTTTTCCCTCGTTCCTCCCCGTGATTTCCTCGTGTTCTTCCGCTCGTTCTTCGTGTCTCCCCGTAGGATCCACTCCAAACGTGAAAGATCGACGCTATAGGGTTCCACCCTACATGAGAAGACTTGGGGAAAGTCTTTTTGATCTTGCTGTAAAAAACAGAAATTTTCGCGCTCACGAGAATTGCTGCCATTTTTATTTGGAAAGTGCTATTTAGTTAATTATTTTTGAAGATGATTAATAGATAAATTCCTCACGTCCAGGAATTTATTTTAGAATTTTTGGGGTTCCAGAAGTTTACGTTAGCTACAGATTACTACAGACTGTTCTATTTTTGACAGATTCCGTTTTTCGCGTGTTGTTTGCTTATTTTGATGAATCCATGGCTAGTAAAAGAGTTTATATACCATAGAGAAGTTGGAATACAGTAGGTTTAATACCAATATAAATAAATGATGAGTTCATTACAGTACCTTGAAGTGGTGTTTTGTTTTCTTTCGCTAACGGAGCTCACGAGATTTTCTATTTTAGTTTTGTGTTGTGAAGTTTTCAAGTTTTGGGTAAAGATTTGATGGATTATGGAACAAGGAGTGGCAAGAGCCTAAGCTTGGGGACGCCCATGGCACCCCAAGGTAAAATTCAAGGACACCAACAAGCCTAAGCTTGGGGATGCCCCGAAAGGCATCCCCTCTTTCATCTTCGTCTATCAGTAACTTTACTGGGAGCTATATTTTTATTCACCACATGATATGTGTTTTGCTTGGAGTGTCTTGTATGATTTGTGATAGAGGCAAAGGTGTCCCGATGTTTCAATGAGATGGTGGCTATCGTTTCTGTGGGAGTCGACCTTGACGATCCGACTACGAACGTGCGCGATGTCGCGCCTTAGCAATCGCTAAACCAACTTCCGAGGGGTTATTGACCACGCCGGAGCACGATCAACCTGACCACGAGGGTATGTTTCCTGCGAGCAAATGAAGAGCAAGCAAGAAACTGAGATTGCAATTTGGATATTGAAAATATAAGATGAAAGCTTTATTGATCAAGGTGGGGTTCTGTGACATCTTGGTCTGGTCGTTGGACACAAACGAAGTATGCGAAGTTGCAGCTATGGGAACTTTTAATCTAAACAAAACCCCCCAAAGTCTAAACGATGCCCTAAGGGCTGTATATATGGAGGAGAGAGGGGGAATTTCGCGGCCCTTGGTGGAGGGCTCTGAAACCAACCCTAACTCTTGTTTCCCCACACATACGGACTGTAAAAATAGCCTATACTTAAGTACTTCGAAAATACATGGGCCTGGCTCAATAATAAGGTGACACAGCACCTAGAATAGCCTCTAGACGAAATTTATGAAGTGGCATCTTGTATATTTCGTCCAATGCTTCATGCACTCATTATGGTGGCTTCAGAGTCCTGGAATCATCACTTGTAACTCCGTTCTTGTTCCCCTTGCGCATGCCATCATCTCCATGCTTGAACTTGCTCCAAGGTTCATCTTTCTTGTCCAAGCTAGGCCCTTCATTTGTAAGCAAAACAAATGTATCCAATTTAGGAAGCATCATATTCTCATGAACATTAGAATCGTTACCAAGAAACGAAAGTACCTGATAATTCAATTGGTGTGCGCGAGCTCTAGTAATTGGTCCAGTATGTATAGCAGCAGGGGCTGTGGGTGTAACAATGGTATTGATGTCCTCATCAATTTGAGTCTTTGCTTTTTAGTTTACCACAAACATACTTGTTGTACACACCTTTTGAGAGAGAATCACATGATTTGAAATTTATTTGAATACTCTATGTGCTTCACTTATATCTTTTGAGCTATATAGTTTTTGCTCTAGTCCTTCACTTATATCTTTTAGAGCACGGCGGTGGTTTTATTTTATAGAAATAGTTGATCTCTCATGCTTCACTTATATTATTTTGAGAGTCCCTTAGAACAACATGGAAATTTGCTTTTAGGAATAATATAAAAACTTTCATACAAGTGCATTGAATACTAAGAGAAGTTTGATACTGGATAATTGTCTTGAGATATGGAGATGATGATATTAGAGTCATGCTAGTTGAGTAGTTGTGAATTTGAGAAATACTTGTGTTGAAGTTTGTGATTCATGTAGCATGCACGTATGGTGAACCGTTATGTGATTAAGTCGGAGCATGATTTATTTATTGATTGTCTTCCTTATGAGTAGCGCTCGGGGACAAGCGATGGTCTTTTGCTACCAATCTATCCCCCTAGGAGCATGCGTGTAATAATTTGTTTCGATAACTAATAGATTTTTGCAATAAGTATGTGAGTTCTTTATGACTAATGTTGAGTCCATGGATTATACGCACTCTCACTCTTCCACCGTTGCTAGCCTCTCTAGTATCGCGCAACTTTCGCCGGTACCATAAACCCACCATATACCTTCCTCAAAACAGCCACCATACCTACCTATTATGGCATTTCCATAGCCATTCCGAGATATATTGCCATGCAACTTTCCACCGTTCGGTTATTATGACACGCTTCATCGTTGTCAAATTGCTTGCATGATCATGTAGTTGACATCGTATTTGTGGCAAAGCCACCGTTCATAATTCTTCATGCATGTCACTCGTGCATCATTGCACATCCCGGTACACCTGCGGCCTCGGCGGAATGCCGCCCTACCATCCTCAGGGCGGCGCAACGTGGAGCGTGGGGCACTTTGGTGAGGTATTCAGGGCGGCGGCCTCGGAGGCCTATGTGCCCCGCATGATAGACCAGGAGTATGCACTGGAAGACGACCCTGGCTTGTTCCTCGAGCCAGGCTGGGAGGACGAGGCACTGGAAGCTGAGGCCTTCCAGGAGCCCCCTCAGCGTGTCGTGAGCCTCACCAACCATGCTGGAGACGACAGCTATAGGGTACCACTAATCTCTCAGGAGCCAACTTATGCTACCATGGGTCGCAGGAGGATCAGGTCACAACGGCGGACAGCGGCCCCAGCTCAACGGCCTCCCTCCCACCAGGAGGAGCGCACTGGGGGTTGCAGGGGAGAGGCCGGGAGCCAGGTCCCTCCCCGCATCGCATGGAGCAAGGCACCCCCCGGAGGTAGGCCCTCTGTCGGGGAGGTGATAATGATCCTTCCCCCGGCAGAGGACCCGTGGTCGCCGAGGGAGTCGCTGGTGTCCCCTTTGCCCCTTGGCTTCGTCCTGGTTTTCGGTCGAACCAACGGCGGCCGAGGGCGGCACAAGGCGGAGGCCCTCGTCTGGCGATATGAAGTAAGGCTCACACCTGTGAAGATCTTTGCTCATGACACTCTCACATAATAATGAGTGGGGCTGTACACGCCCCGGAGTCTCAGGAGCGCCGCCCTCGGGCCTCGGGGGCTCCCTCTCACGCCTAGTGGTAGCACTTAGCTCCGCGCTGGTGAGAAGACAAGACTAGACTAGGTGCCGGACGCGGCCATTTGCACTTAACCTCTTTTCTGTAGCCCTGTTTCTGGCTTTGGATTTAAGTTGAAGTTGAATTTTCATTGCTATGCGCGGGGGGTGACTTTTCTCGTTCATTCGATTTCTTGCCATCTGGTTCCTTGCCTGACACGGAGTTCGCACCTGCTGCCTCCCCCCTCGCAAGCCCCTCGAGAGCGGGGGCTGCGTGTGGCATGCGCGTGCTGCATGCACGCCCTTCCACGGCTGGCACTTGCTCCTCGTGATGCCCTCTCGGGCGGATCAGCAGGCCCTTCAGGAGCTCACAACCTCACGAGCTGGCCGGAAACCGGTCCGGACCAAGGTAAATTTCAGTAGTAAACTCGCGGCATGACTCGCGGGCCTATAAAAAACACACATCTTCAGCTTAGCCTAAGGAATAGAGGTAGTAATATGTTTACATGAGGGGCTCCCCCTCCCAAAATGCTCTCACAAATTTTAGGGTCGTGCCCAGGTTTTCACTTACAGGCTCAGCAATGAGGGAGCACGGGCTCATTCGGACATATCGCTCGCCGCGTCCTCCGGGACGCCCTCAGACGCGTCGCTGGAATCATCATCACCATCACTGGTGCCACCATCCTCGTCCCCAGCATCATCGTCACCATTGTCAGCATCGCCCGCATCATCGTTGACCACGTCGCCTTCATCCGCAGCGACCACCACCGCGTCATCCTCGGAGGTGAAGACTCTGACTAGAGCGTCCACATTGTCCTCTACCCAGCGCGCCAGGTCGTCCCGGATGGCCTCGAGCATGGGGGCATTGACGGCGTCGAAGTCAAAGTTGGGGTAGGTGTTCTGGAGGTGGCTGAAGACACGAGAGAACGCGTGCTTGAGCAGGCCACTGCTCCTCTCCTCAACAAGCACGCGAGCCCTCTTGGATCGATTCTCGAGGCGTGTCACCACATCGGTGAAGAAAAGGAGGTGACTGGGCAGTCGTCCGAGTGGGGATGAGGTGCATTTTCGTCACAGACGGCGCCCAGCACCGCGTTGGCTCTGGCCCTGAGGTTTTGGAGCATGGGGGCGTGCTCGCGCTCCAGCGTCCGCCGCCGGAGCACTTCCTCCCTGCCCTGCTGCGCGGAGGATTTGGCGCCGACGACCCGCAGCTGAAGGGAAAACAGGTCGGCACGTGTGGAAGCTAGCTCGGCTTGCACTGGAGATTGGGCGGCTGCGGCGGCTTTCTCGCGACGTTCAGCCTCATCCAACCCTGACCTGAGGGCATTGGTCCTGCCCACAGCCTCGGCTTCCACAAGCTTCAACTTCAGGTCGTATGATAGAGGCAAAGGTGTCCTGTCTTTCGATGAGATGATGGATATCACTTTGGTGGCAGTCAACTTTGACGATCCGACTATGAACGTGCGAGGATGTCGCGCCTTAGCAATCGCTAAACCAACTCCGAGAGGTTATTGACCACGCCGGAGCACGATCAACCTGACCACGAGGGTCTGTTTCCTGCGAGCAAACAAAGAACAAGCAAGAAACTGAGATTGCAATCTGGATATTGCGAATATAAGATGAAAGCTTTATTGATCAAGGTGGGGTTCTATGACGCCTTTGTCTGGTCGTTGAACACAAACGAAGTACGCGAAGTTGCAGCTATGGCGAACTTTTAATCTAAACAAAACCCAAAGTCTAAACGATGCCCTAAGGGCTGTATATATGGAGGAAGAGGGGGGAATTTCGTGGCCCTTGGTGGAGGGGTCCGAAATCAACCCTATCTCTTGTTTCCCCACACATACGGACTCTAAAAATAGCCTATACTTATGAATTTCGAAATTACATGGGCCTGGCCCAATAATAAGGTGACGCAGCACCTAAAATAGCCTCGGGACGAAATTTATGAAGTGGCATCTTGTATATTTCGTCCAAGGCTTCATGCTCCCATTATGGTGGCTTCAAAGTCCTGAAATCATCACTTGTAACTCCGTTCTTGTTCCCCTTGCGCATGCCATCATCTCCATGCTTGTTCTTGCTCCAATGTTCATCCTTCTCCAAGCTAGGCCCTTCATTTGTAAGCAAAACAAATGTATCCAATTTAGGCAGCATCGTATTGATGAGGACATCAATACAATTGTTACACCCACAGCCCCTGCTGCTATACATACTGGACCAATTACTAGAGCTCGTGCACGCCAACTAAATTACCAGGTACTTTCGTTTCTTGGTAATGATTCTAATGTTCATGAGAATATGATGCTGCCTAAATTGGATACATTTGTTTTGCTTACAAATGAAGGGCCTAGCTTGGAGAAGGATGAACATTGGAGCAAGAACAAGCATGGAGATGATGGCATGCGCAAGGGGAACAAGAACAGAGTTACAAGTGATGATTTCAGGACTTTGAAGCCACCATAATGGGTGCATGAAGCCTTGGACGAAATATACAAGATGCCACTTCATAAATTTCGTCCCGAGGCTATTTTAGGTGCTGCGTCACCTTATTATTGGGCCAGGCCCATGTAATTTCGAAATACATAAGTATAGGCTATTTTTAGAGTCCGTATGTGTGGGGAAACAAGAGATAGGTTTGATTTCGGACCCCTCCACCAAGGGCCACGAAATTCCCCCCTCTTCCTCCATATATACAGCCCTTAGGGCATCGTTTAGACTTTGGGTTTTGTTTAGATTAAAAGTTCGCCATAGCTGCAACTTCGCGTACTTCGTTTGTGTTCAACGACCAGACAAAGGCGTCACAGAACCCCACCTTGATCAATAAAGCTTTCATCTTATATTCGCAATATCCAGATTGCAATCTTAGTTTCTTGCTTGTTCTTCGTTTGCTCGCAGGAAACAGACCCTCGTGGTCAGGTTGATCGTGCTCCGGCGTGGTCAATAACCTCTCGGAGTTGGTTTAGCGATTGCTAAGGCGCGACGTCCTCGCACGTTCGTAGTCGGATCGTCAAAGTCGACTTCCACCAAAGCGAAATCCACCATCTCATCGAAAGACGGGACACCTCCGCCTCTATCACTTGTGTGACCGTTTTGGGCTGCAGCCAACTCTCAATAGCTTCAATCTTGGCTTTATCAACTTCAATTCCCTGTGGAGTAACAACATAGCCAAGAAAAGATACTCGGTCGGTGCAAAAGGTGCACTTCCCAAGGTTACCAAACAAACGTGCATCACGTAGAGCAATAAAAACAGCACGTAAATGTTCCAAATGTTCCTCCAAAGATCTGCTATAAATCAATATGTCATCAAAGTAAACTACCACAAATCGTCCAATGAAAGCACGTAAAACTTCGTTCATTAATCTCATGAAAGTACTAGGTGCATTAGTTAACACAAAAGGCATGACTAACCACTCATATAATCCAAACTTAGTTTTAAATGCTGTTTTCCATTCATCTCCCAATTTCATACGAATTTGATGGTAGCCACTACGCAAATCAACTTTGGAGAATATTGTAGAGCCACTCAATTCATCAAGCATATCATCTAGCCTAGGAATAGGATGACGATAACGAATAGTAATATTATTAATGCCTCTACAATCAACACACATACGTGATGTACCATCCTTTTTCGGCACTAGAATAATAGGAACAGCACAAGGACTAAGGGATTCGCGTATATAACCTTTGTGTAGAAGCTCTTGTACTTGACGCATAATCTCCTTCGTCTCCTCTGGATTGGTACGGTATGGTGCACGGTTTGGCAGTGAAGCACCGGGAATTAAATCAATCTGATGCTCAATCCCTCGAATAGGCGGTAATCCCGGTGGCACGTCTTGTGGAAAGACGCCAGCGAACTCCTGCAAAATGTTAGTGACAGCAGGAGGCAAAGAGGAAGGCACGTCCTCGAATGAAAATAATGCCTCTTTGCACACAAAAGCATAGCAAACAGATTTGCTGAAATCTAGCTCATCAATATCAGATTTGGTGGCAAATAAACATGCACTTTTCAATTTAATTTCAGAAGCAACACTAGATGGTTTATTATTAGGCTTCATTTGTTGCTCAAATTCTTTTGCCACAATCTGATTTTCACTCTTATTCGTCTCCTGTTTTGCTTTATTAGCTCTATTAATATCATCTTTCAAAATGGAATCAGGAGTCATAGGAAGCAAAGTAATATTTTTATCCTTATGAACAAGAGTATAGTGATTGTTTCTACCATGGTGTACACAATTTTTATCAAATTGCCATGGTCTACCAAGTAATAAGGAACATGCTTGCATAGGTACCACATCACAATCAACATAATCAGCATATGTAGAGATACTAAAATGCACACGAACAGTACGTGTTACCTTAACCTTGCCGCTGTTGTTGAACCATTGGATGTAGTAAGGATGTGGATGTGGTCTTGTGGTGAGAGAAAGCTTCTCCACCATCTCCATGCTAGCCAAGTTGTCGCAGCTCCCTCCGTCTATTATGACGCGCACAGAACGTTCCTTCACAACTCCCTTGGTATGGAACAAATTGTGCCTCTGATTTTGCTCAGCTTGTGTGACCTGCACACTCAAAACACGTTGAGCAACTAAACATTCATACCTGTCAGCGTCTTCAGGAGCCATGTATTGCGTCTCATGATCAGAATCATCTCCACCATGTTCTTCACGTGTAATAAGAGCCAATGTATCCTCATCATAGTCACTAGCGGACTCATATCCACCATCCGCGGTAGCAATCATCACACGCGGAGATTTGCATTCCCTCGCATAATGACCTCCTCCCTTACAACGACGACAAATAATATCACTTGTGTGCCCTGTTGATGCCATGGAAGAAGAAGAACGCTGTGCAGGCCCCGCAGGTGCGCTCTTGGCAGATAATGGTGGTTGTGCCTGTTTTCTTGTATCACGGCTGGAGGTGGCACCGGATGGAGGTGCTGGCGCAGTTGAAGTAGAAGATGCACGTGGTGTCCATGATGAAGGTCGGCCTGCAGAAAAGTTAGTTCGCGCCAATGCTTGTCGATCCTGCACTTCACGTTCAGCTTTACAAGCAAGATGGAATAAACGAGTGATATTAGTATACTCCTTATAGTCTAGAATGGTCTGAATCTCTCTATTTAATCCACCCAGAAAATGGTGGTGGTGTATCACATCAATACAATTGTTACACCCACAGCCCCTGCTGCTATACATACTGGACCAATTACTAGAGCTCGTGCACGCCAACTAAATTACCAGGTACTTTCGTTTCTTGGTAATGATTCTAATGTTCATGAGAATATGATGCTGCCTAAATTGGATACATTTGTTTTGCTTACAAATGAAGGGCCTAGCTTGGAGAAGGATGAACATTGGAGCAAGAACAAGCATGGAGATGATGGCATGCGCAAGGGGAACAAGAACGGAGTTACAAGTGATGATTTCAGGACTTTGAAGCCACCATAATGGGTGCATGAAGCCTTGGACGAAATATACAAGATGCCACTTCATAAATTTCGTCCCGAGGCTATTTTAGGTGCTGCGTCACCTTATTATTGGGCCAGGCCCATGTAATTTCGAAATACATAAGTATAGGCTATTTTTAGAGTCCGTATGTGTGGGGAAACAAGAGATATGGTTGATTTCGGACCCCTCCACCAAAGGGCCACGAAATTCCCCCCTCTTCCTCCATATATACAGCCCTTAGGGCATCGTTTAGACTTTGGGTTTTGTTTAGATTAAAAGTTCGCCATAGCTGCAACTTCGCGTACTTCGTTTGTGTTCAACGACCAGACAAAGGCGTCACAGAACCCCACCTTGATCAATAAAGCTTTCATCTTATATTCGCAATATCCAGATTGCAATCTTAGTTTCTTGCTTGTTCTTCGTTTGCTCGCAGGAAACAGACCCTCGTGGTCAGGTTGATCGTGCTCTGGCGTGGTCAATAACCTCTCGGAGTTGGTTTAGCGATTGCTAAGGCGCGACGTCCTCGTACGTTCGTAGTCGGATCGTCAAAGTCGACTTCCACCAAAGCGAAATCCACCATCTCATCGAAAGACGGGACACCTCCGCCTCTATCAAGTGGTATCAGATTTCCAGGTTGCTCGGTGAGATTTTACAGTTTTTCGTAGTTTAGATCGAGTCTTTTCTTCATACCTATAGTCCACGAAAAAGCCACAAAAAAAAAATTAGGGTTAGTTCATCATATCCGAACCAATCTGAGCCTTGCATAATCTTTTTAGGGTTTTGCTTTGTTGAATTTGCGGTTGCATCGTCGTGTCTAGTTGCTGGTCTTAGAGTCTAGTCTTTTAGAGTTTCGAGTTCTGGTCATAAGTTGTCACGCCGCCGCCGCACCATCATCATCGCCCCTGCCATCTACCACCACCGCACCGAATCCGTATCCATATACCACCACCAATCCGTGTCCATATACCACCACCGATCCATATCCATATACTACCACCGCTACCACCACCGCTGCCATATACCACCACCATATATCCACCACCAATCCGAGTTCTTTGCTTATTAGGTTTGTTTTCGAGATCCATCTAGATTCCGATTCGTGTTTCCTTGCCGGAGTAGGTTTCGGAAAAAAAAAGTCGGGTAGCCACGCTCCGTTTAGGCCCAAAATTTTTCGAAAACGCATTTTTCGAAAAAATTTCTGGCTATCCTATTTTTAGGTGTTTCTGAGTGTTTTGAGACAGGTGCCATTATAGGAAGTTTTTTTTGACCCGTTTCCAGTTTTTGGGTCCGGGCAGTCAAAAAAAAAAAATTGGTCGAAAAAATTTCGTGCCCATCCTGTCAGTTTGAGCTAGGAAGAGTTTTGAGACACTCGCCATTATAGTGATTTTTCGAAAAAAAAGCAGCGCAAAAAAAAGAGGAAAAAAGAGCGAACAAAAAAATTCAGAGTGTGCTTTTCCCTTGTTTACGTGCCGCGCCGTGATTTTGTTAGTGTTCTAGGCTCGCGTCTCTAGCACAGTCTAGCCTAGGACCAGCACAGTACCGTCGTTGAGCGTTTATTCAACTTTGCATCTCTGAATTGATTATTGCTGACCCTTTTTGCTACCATATTATAAGCCTTCCCAGCTCCACATACATCTACGTCGTGCGTTTGACTCTCCCTGGTAATCGCTCTATCCAAGCTTTGAGAGTTTTTGACTACAACGGTTGCCGATCACCGCCTGCTGCTGGGTAAGAACTGGTAAGAATTTGAGATTTGCTTGACGGATTTGTGACACCCACCACCACCACTTGTTCGTAGTCTGTAGGATCATATTCTTGTGTGTTTCTATTGCTGCTAACCATGCCAGGATCACAAGCCGACGAGATTGACTGGGAGAATTTATCGAACAAGGAGCTTCATGATAAGTTTCAGCAAATGATGACTGAACAGGTGCAAGATGTGCTGAACAATTTTGAAGAGGCCATGGAGAAGATCAGTGGCTTTGAGAAGACGTTCGAAACAAAGCTCGATAACAAGTTTAATGAATTGCTCGCGCGTCTTCCACCACCACCCGCTGCAGCTAACGCACCTCTCCAACAACAACAACAACAACAACGACTACCTCCACGTCGCGAAGCAGACCTCCGCCGAGCAAGCCGTGTTCCTCTTGCGTTTGGCCAAACTGTTGGTGCTGCTGTTGATACTTCTGTGGCTCCTGCTGCTATTGTGGAGGAGGATGATTATGTGGGAGACTATGAGGATGAGGTTGATCAAAATCAACACTACGTGCAGCCACCTGTACCACCACCAGCAGGTCGACCTCAGGTATATATTCGTAATGGTAGGCCTGCACCACCACCTCAGGTACGAGATGATGTCCATATTCCTAAACTGAAATTGAATATTCCACCATTTGAGGGTAGATATGTTCCTGATATATATCTTACTTGGGAGTTAGAAACTGAACAACGATTTACATGTTTACAATATCCTGAGGAGAGACGAGTTGCTGCTGCCGTTTGTGCTTTCACTAGTTTTGCATGTGTATGGTGGTCTGAACATTGTAGATTATATCCTATTCCAACTACTTGGGCTGCTTTGAAAACTGCTATGCGTACGCGTTGGGTTCCACCATATTATCAACGTGAATTGCTTCAAAAATTGCAGCGTTTAAGACAAGGGAAAAATTCTGTAGAAGAATATTATCAGGAATTACAAACTGGCATGATTAGGTGTGGTATTGTTGAGGAGAATGAAGCTATGCTTGCACGTTTTCTGGGTGGATTAAATAGAGAGATTCAGACCATTCTAGACTATAAGGAGTATACTAATATCACTCGTTTATTCCATCTTGCTTGTAAAGCTGAACGTGAAGTGCAGGATCGACAAGCATTGGGGCGAACTAACTTTTCTGCAGGCCGACCTTCATCATGGACACCACGTGCATCTTCTACTTCAACTGCACCAGCACCTCCATCCGGTGCCACCTCCAGCCGTGATACAAGAAAACAGGCACAACCACCATTATCTGCCAAGAGCGCACCTGCGGGGCCTGCACAGCGTTCTTCTTCTTCCATGGCATCAACAGGGCACACAAGTGATATTATTTGTCGTCGTTGTAAGGGAGGAGGTCATTATGCGAGAGAATGCAAATCTCCGCGTGTGATGATTGCTACCGCGGATGGTGGATATGAGTCCGCTAGTGACTATGATGAGGAGACTTTGGCTCTTATTACACGTGAAGAACATGGTGGAGATGATTCTGATCATGAGACGCAATACATGGCTCCTGAAGGCGCTGACAGGTATGAATGTTTAGTTGCTCAACGTGTTTTGAGTGTGCAGGTCACACAAGCTGAGCAAAATCAGAGGCACAATTTGTTCCATACCAAGGGAGTTGTGAAGGAACGTTCTGTGCGCTTCATCATAGACGGAGGGAGCTGCAACAACTTGGCTAGCATGGAGATGGTGGAGAAGCTTTCTCTCACCACAAGACCACATCCACATCCTTACTACATCCAATGGTTCAACAACAGTGGCAAGGTTAAGGTAACACGTACTGTTCGTGTGCATTTTAGTATCTCTACATATGCTGATTATGTTGATTGTGATGTGGTACCTATGCAAGCATGTTCCTTATTACTTGGTAGACCATGGCAATTTGATAAAAATTCTGTACACCATGGTAGAAACAATCACTATACTCTTGTTCATAAGGATAAAAATATTACTTTGCTTCCTATGACTCCTGATTCCATTTTGAAAGATGATATTAATAGAGCTAATAAAACAAAACAGGAGACGAATAAGAGTGAAAATCAGATTGTGGCAAAAGAATTTGAGCAACAAATGAAGCCTAATAATAAACCATCTAGTGTTGCTTCTGAAATTAAATTGAAAAGTGCATGTTTATTTGCCACCAAATCTGATATTGATGAGCTAGATTTCAGCAAATCTGTTTGCTATGCTTTTGTGTGCAAAGAGGCATTATTTTCATTCGAGGACGTGCCTTCCTCTTTGCCTCCTGCTGTCACTAACATTTTGCAGGAGTTCGCTGACGTCTTTCCACAAGACGTGCCACCGGGATTACCGCCTATTCGAGGGATTGAGCATCAGATTGATTTAATTCCCGGTGCTTCACTGCCAAACCGTGCACCATACCGTACCAATCCAGAGGAGACGAAGGAGATTATGCGTCAAGTACAAGAGCTTCTACACAAAGGTTATATACGCGAATCCCTTAGTCCTTGTGCTGTTCCTATTATTCTAGTGCCGAAAAAGGATGGTACATCACGTATGTGTGTTGATTGTAGAGGCATTAATAATATTACTATTCGTTATCGTCATCCTATTCCTAGGCTAGATGATATGCTTGATGAATTGAGTGGCTCTACAATATTCTCCAAAGTTGATTTGCGTAGTGGATACCATCAAATTCGTATGAAATTGGGAGATGAATGGAAAACAGCATTTAAAACTAAGTTTGGATTATATGAGTGGTTAGTCATGCCTTTTGGATTAACTAATGCACCTAGTACTTTCATGAGATTAATGAACGAAGTTTTACGTGCTTTCATTGGACGATTTGTGGTAGTTTACTTTGATGACATATTGATTTATAGCAGATCTTTGGAAGAACATTTGGAACATTTACGTGCTGTTTTTATTGCTCTACGTGATGCACGTTTGTTTGGTAACCTTGGGAAGTGCACCTTTTGCACCGACCGAGTATCTTTTCTTGGCTATGTTGTTACTCCACAGGGAATTGAAGTTGATAAAGCCAAGATTGAAGCTATTGAGAGTTGGCCGCAGCCCAAAACGGTCACACAAGTGAGGAGTTTTCTTGGCCTCGCTGGATTCTATAGGCGTTTTGTGAGAGATTTCAGCACCATTGCTGCACCTCTCAATGAGCTTACAAAGAAAGATGTGTCTTTTCTTTAGGGTACCGCTGATAGAGGCGGAGGTGTCCCGTCTTTCGATGAGATGGTGGATTTCGCTTTGGTGGAAGTCGACTTTGACGATCCGACTACGAACGTGCGAGGACGTCGCGCCTTAGCAATCGCTAAACCAACTCCGAGAGGTTATTGACCACGCCGGAGCACGATCAACCTGACCACGAGGGTCTGTTTCCTGCGAGCAAACGAAGAACAAGCAAGAAACTAAGATTGCAATCTGGATATTGCGAATATAAGATGAAAGCTTTATTGATCAAGGTGGGGTTCTGTGACGCCTTTGTCTGGTCGTTGAACACAAACGAAGTACGCGAAGTTGCAGCTATGGCGAACTTTTAATCTAAACAAAACCCAAAGTCTAAACGATGCCCTAAGGGCTGTATATATGGAGGAAGAGGGGGGGAATTTCGTGGCCCTTGGTGGAGGGGTCCGAAATCAACCCTATCTCTTGTTTCCCCACACATACGGACTCCAAAAATAGCCTATACTTATGTATTTCGAAATTACATGGGCCTGGCCCAATAATAAGGTGACGCAGCACCTAAAATAGCCTCGGGACGAAATTTATGAAGTGGCATCTTGTATATTTCGTCCAAGGCTTCATGCACCCATTATGGTGGCTTCAAAGTCCTGAAATCATCACTTGTAACTCTGTTCTTGTTCCCCTTGCGCATGCCATCATCTCCATGCTTGTTCTTGCTCCAATGTTCATCCTTCTCCAAGCTAGGCCCTTCATTTGTAAGCAAAACAAATGTATCCAATTTAGGCAGCATCATATTCTCATGAACATTAGAATCATTACCAAGAAACGAAAGTACCTGGTAATTTAGTTGGCGTGCACGAGCTCTAGTAATTGGTCCAGTATGTATAGCAGCAGGGGCTGTGGGTGTAACAATTGTATTGATGTCCTCATCAGTGTTCCTCTTGCGTTTGGCCAAACTGTTGGTGCTGCTGTTGATACTTCTGTGGCTCCTGCTGCTGATGCGGAGGAGGATGATTATGTGGGAGATTATGAGGATGAGGTTGATCAAAATCAACACTACGTGCAGCCACCTGTACCACCACCAGCAGGTCGACCTCAGGTATATATTCATAATGGTAGGCCTGCACCACCACCTCAGGTACGAGATGATGTCCATATTCCTAAACTGAAATTGAATATTCCACCATTTGAGGGTAGATATGTTCCTGATATATATCTTACTTGGGAGTTAGAAACTGAACAACGATTTACATGTTTACAATATCCTGAGGAGAGACTAGTTGCTGCTGCTGTTTGTGCTTTCACTAGTTTTGCATGTGTATGGTGGTCTGAACATTGTAGATTATATCCTATTCCAACTACTTGGGCTGCTTTGAAAACTGCTATGCGTACGCGTTGGGTTCCACCATATTATCAACGTGAATTGCTTCAAAAATTGCAGCGTTTAAGACAAGGGAAAAATTCTGTAGAAGAATATTATCAGGAATTACAAACTGGCATGATTAGATGTGGTATTGTTGAGGAGAATGAAGCTATGCTTGCACGTTTTCTGGGTGGATTAAATAGAGAGATTCAGACCATTTTAGACTATAAGGAGTATACTAATATCACTCGTTTATTCCATCTTGCTTGTAAAGCTGAACATGAAGTGCAGGATCGACAAGCATTGGGGCGAACTAACTTTTCTGCAGGCCGACCTTCATCATGGACACCACGTGCATCTTCTACTTCAACTGCACCAGCACCTCCATCCGGTGCCACCTCCAGCCGTGATACAAGAAAACAGGCACAACCACCATTATCTGCCAAGAGCGCACCTGCGGGGCCTGCACAGCGTTCTTCTTCTTCCATGGCATCAACAGGGCACACAAGTGATATTATTTGTCGTCGTTGTAAGGGAGGAGGTCATTATGCGAGGGAATGCAAATCTCCGCGTGTGATGATTGCTACCGCGGATGGTGGATATGAGTCCGCTAGTGACTATGATGAGGATACATTGGCTCTTATTACACGTGAAGAACATGGTGGAGATGATTCTGATCATGAGACGCAATACATGGCTCCTGAAGACGCTGACAGGTATGAATGTTTAGTTGCTCAACGTGTTTTGAGTGTGCAGGTCACACAAGCTGAGCAAAATCAGAGGCACAATTTGTTCCATACCAAGGGAGTTGTGAAGGAACGTTCTGTGCGCGTCATAATAGACGGAGGGAGCTGCAACAACTTGGCTAGCATGGAGATGGTGGAGAAGCTTTCTCTCACCACAAGACCACATCCACATCCTTACTACATCCAATGGTTCAACAACAGCGGCAAGGTTAAGGTAACACGTACTGTTCGTGTGCATTTTAGTATCTCTACATATGCTGATTATGTTGATTGTGAAGTGGTACCTATGCAAGCATGTTCCTTATTACTTGGTAGACCATGGCAATTTGATAAAAATTCTGTACACCATGGTAGAAACAATCACTATACTCTTGTTCATAAGGATAAAAATATTACTTTGCTTCCTATGACTCCTGATTCCATTTTGAAAGATGATATTAATAGAGCTAATAAAGCAAAACAGGAGACGAATAAGAGTGAAAATCAGATTGTGGCAAAAGAATTTGAGCAACAAATGAAGCCTAATAATAAACCATCTAGTGTTGCTTCTGAAATTAAATTGAAAAGTGCATGTTTATTTGCCACCAAATCTGATATTGATGAGCTAGATTTCAGCAAATCTGTTTGCTATGCTTTTGTGTGCAAAGAGGCATTATTTTCATTCGAGGACGTGCCTTCCTCTTTGCCTCCTGCTGTCACTAACATTTTGCAGGAGTTCGCTGGCGTCTTTCCACAAGACGTGCCACCGGGATTACCGCCTATTCGAGGGATTGAGCATCAGATTGATTTAATTCCCGGTGCTTCACTGCCAAACCGTGCACCATACCGTACCAATCCAGAGGAGACGAAGGAGATTATGCGTCAAGTACAAGAGCTTCTACACAAAGGTTATATACGCGAATCCCTTAGTCCTTGTGCTGTTCCTATTATTCTAGTGCCGAAAAAGGATGGTACATCACGTATGTGTGTTGATTGTAGAGGCATTAATAATATTACTATTCGTTATCGTCATCCTATTCCTAGGCTAGATGATATGCTTGATGAATTGAGTGGCTCTACAATATTCTCCAAAGTTGATTTGCGTAGTGGCTACCATCAAATTCGTATGAAATTGGGAGATGAATGGAAAACAGCATTTAAAACTAAGTTTGGATTATATGAGTGGTTAGTCATGCCTTTTGGGTTAACTAATGTACCTAGTACTTTCATGAGATTAATGAACGAAGTTTTACGTGCTTTCATTGGACGATTTGTGGTAGTTTACTTTGATGACATATTGATTTATAGCAGATCTTTGGAAGAACATTTGGAACATTTACGTGCTGTTTTTATTGCTCTACGTGATGCACGTTTGTTTGGTAACCTTGGGAAGTGCACCTTTTGCACCGACCGAGTATCTTTTCTTGGCTATGTTGTTACTCCACAGGGAATTGAAGTTGATAAAGCCAAGATTGAAGCTATTGAGAGTTGGCCGCAGCCCAAAACGGTCACACAAGTGAGGAGTTTTCTTGGCCTCGCTGGATTCTATAGGCGTTTTGTGAGAGATTTCAGCACCATTGCTGCACCTCTCAATGAGCTTACAAAGAAAGATGTGCCTTTTCTTTGGGGTACCGCACAGGAAGAAGCCTTCACGGTATTGAAAGATAAGTTGACACATGCTCCTTTTGATGAGGACATCAATACAATTGTTACACCCACAGCCCCTGCTGCTATACATACTGGACCAATTACTAGAGCTCGTGCACGCCAACTAAATTACCAGGTACTTTCGTTTCTTGGTAATGATTCTAATGTTCATGAGAATATGATGCTGCCTAAATTGGATACATTTGTTTTGCTTACAAATGAAGGGCCTAGCTTGGAGAAGGATGAACATTGGAGCAAGAACAAGCATGGAGATGATGGCATGCGCAAGGGGAACAAGAACAGAGTTACAAGTGATGATTTCAGGACTTTGAAGCCACCATAATGGGTGCATGAAGCCTTGGACGAAATATACAAGATGCCACTTCATAAATTTCGTCCCGAGGCTATTTTAGGTGCTGCGTCACCTTATTATTGGGCCAGGCCCATGTAATTTCGAAATACATAAGTATAGGCTATTTTTGGAGTCCGTATGTGTGGGGAAACAAGAGATAGGGTTGATTTCGGACCCCTCCACCAAGGGCCACGAAATTCCCCCCCTCTTCCTCCATATATACAGCCCTTAGGGCATCGTTTAGACTTTGGGTTTTGTTTAGATTAAAAGTTCGCCATAGCTGCAACTTCGCGTACTTCGTTTGTGTTCAACGACCAGACAAAGGCGTCACAGAACCCCACCTTGATCAATAAAGCTTTCATCTTATATTCGCAATATCCAGATTGCAATCTTAGTTTCTTGCTTGTTCTTCGTTTGCTCGCAGGAAACAGACCCTCGTGGTCAGGTTGATCGTGCTCCGGCGTGGTCAATAACCTCTCGGAGTTGGTTTAGCGATTGCTAAGGCGCGACGTCCTCGCACGTTCGTAGTCGGATCGTCAAAGTCGACTTCCACCAAAGCGAAATCCACCATCTCATCGAAAGACGGGACACCTTTGCCTCTATTACGTATTCTCATGAACATTAGAATCATTACCAAGAAACGAAAGTACCTGGTAATTTAGTTGACGTGCACGAGCTCTAGTAATTGGTCCAGTATGTATAGCAGCAGGGGTTGTGGGTGTAACAATTGTATTGATGTCCTCATCATCCTCCCCTTCTTGAAATGAAGTCGTCCTCGACGGAAGTTCATCTTCCTCACCCAAATAAGGCTTCAAATCTGCAATGTTAAAAGTGGGACTAACCCCAAAATCTGCAGGCATCTCAAGTTTATATGCATTATCATTTATTTTCTCTAACACCTTAAAGGGACCATCAGCACGTGGCATTAACTTTGATTTGCGCAAATCAGGAAATCTATCCTTACGCAAATGTAACCAAACAAGATCTCCAGGTGCAAACACAACATGTTTTCTACCCTTATCTCCAGCAAGTTTATATTTAGCCTTCATACGCTCAATGTTTTCCTTAGTTAACTCATGCATTTTTAAAATCAATTCAGCACGTTGTTTAGCAACAAAATTAACCTTCTCCGAAGATGGAAGAGGCAACAAATCAATAGGTGCACGAGGTAGGAAACCATACACAACTTCAAAAGGGCACATCTTAGTAGTAGAATGCAATGAACGATTATAAGCAAATTCAATATGAGGCAAGCATTCCTCCCACATTTTCTTATTATTCTTCAAAACAGCCCTAAGCATAGTAGACAACGTTCTATTAACTACTTCAGTTTGTCCATCAGTTTGGGGGTGACAAGTAGTACTAAAAAGCAGTTTAGTCCCCAACTTAGCCCATAAACATCTCCAAAAGTGGCTAAGAAATTTAGTATCACGATCTGAAACAATAGTATTTGGCACACCATGCAAGCGAATAATTTCACGAAAGAACAAATCAGCAACATTAACAGCATCATCGCTTTTATGACATGGTATAAAGTGTGCCATTTTCGAGAATCTATCCACGACAACAAATATGCTATCCCTCCCCTTCTTTGTTCGAAGTAAACCTAAAACAAAGTCCATAGATATATCCTCCCAAGGAACACTAGGTACAGGCAAAGGCATATATAAACCATGAGGATTGAGTCGTGACTTAGCTTTTTGACATGTAGTGCATCGAGCAATAAAACGCTCAACATCCCGTCTCATCTTTGGCCAAAAGAAATGTGTAGCAAGTACGTCCTCCGTCTTCTTCACGCCAAAGTGTCCCATTAATCCTCCTCCATGCGCCTCCTGCAACAACAAAAGACGAACGGAGCTAGCTGGAATGCATAGCTTGTTAGCACGAAACACAAATCCATCGTTAACGAGAAACTTGTTCCACATTCTTCCTTCTTTACAATTCTGCATTACATCTTTAAAATCAGCATCATGCACATATTGATCTTTGATGGTCTCCAAACCAAATATTTTGAAGTCAAGTTGTGAAAGCATAGTATAGCGACGAGACAATGCATCAGCAATAACATTTTCTTTTCCCTTCTTGTGTTTAATGACCTAAGGGAAAGTCTCAATGAATTCAACCCATTTAGCATGTCTACGATTCAGTTTAGCTTGACTTTTAATATGTTTCAAAGATTCATGATCAGAATGTATAACAAATTCTTTGGGCCATAAATAATGTTGCCATGTTTCTAAAGTCCGAACAAGAGCATATAATTCTTTATCATAAGTAGAATAATTCAGACTAGGCCCACTCAATTTTTCAGAAAAGTATGCAACAGGTTTGCCATCTTGTAATAACACACCTCCTAATCCAATTCCACTAGCATCACATTCAAGCTCAAAAGTCTTATTAAAATCAGGAAGTTGGAGTAAAGGAGCATGTGTCAACTTATCTTTCAATACCGTGAAGGCTTCTTCCTGTGCGGTACCCCAAACAAAAGGCACATCCTTCTTTGTAAGCTCGTTGAGAGGTGCAGAAATGGTGCTGAAATCTCTCACAAAACGCCTATAGAATCCAGCGAGGCCAAGAAAACTCCTCACTTGTGTGACCGTTTTGGGCTGCGGCCAACTCTCAATAGCTTCAATCTTGGCTTTGTCAACTTCAATTCCCTGTGGAGTAACAACATAGCCAAGAAAAGATACTCGGTCGGTGCAAAAGGTGCACTTCCCGAGGTTACCAAACAAACGTGCATCACGTAGAGCAATAAAAACAGCACGTAAATGTTCCAAATGTTCTTCCAAAGATCTGCTATAAATCAGTATATCATCAAAATAGACTACCACAAATCGTCCAATGAAAGTACGTAAAACTTCGTTCATTAGTCTCATGAAAGTACTAGGCGCATTAGTTAACCCAAAAGGCATGACTAACCACTCATATAATCCAAACTTAGTTTTAAATGCTGTTTTCCATTCATCTCCCAATTTCATACGAATTTGATGGTATCCACTACGCAAATCAACTTTGGAGAATATTGTAGAGCCACTCAATTCATCAAGCATATCATCTAGCCTAGGAATAGGATGACGATAACGAATAGTAATATTATTAATGCCTCTACAATCAACACACATACGTGATGTACCATCCTTTTTCGGCACTAGAATAATAGGAACAGCACAAGGACTAAGGGATTCGCGTATATAACCTTTGTGTAGAAGCTCTTGTACTTGACGCATAATCTCCTTCGTCTCCTCTGGATTGGTACGGTATGGTGCACGGTTTGGCAGTGAAGCACCGGGAATTAAATCAATCTGATGCTCAATCCCTCGAATAGGCGGTAATCCCGGTGGCACGTCTTGTGGAAAGACGTCAGCGAACTCCTGCAAAATGTTAGTGACAGCAGGAGGCAAAGAGGAAGGCACGTCCTCGAATGAAAATAATGCCTCTTTGCACACAAAAGCATAGCAAACAGATTTGCTGAAATCTAGCTCATCAATATCAGATTTGGTGGCAAATAAACATGCACTTTTCAATTTAATTTCAGAAGCAACACTAGATGGTTTATTATTAGGCTTCATTTGTTGCTCAAATTCTTTTGCCACAATCTGATTTTCACTCTTATTCTTCTCCTGTTGTGCTTTATTAGCTCTATTAATATCATCTTTCAAAATGGAATCAGGAGTCATAGGAAGCAAAGTAATATTTTTATCCTTATGAACAAGAGTATAGTGA
The DNA here is from genome assembly GCF_018294505.1 of Triticum aestivum. Taxonomy (NCBI): domain Eukaryota; kingdom Viridiplantae; phylum Streptophyta; class Magnoliopsida; order Poales; family Poaceae; genus Triticum; species Triticum aestivum. Next base: position 214,263,107 of record NC_057794.1, on the reverse strand, counting down.
TTGTTTCTACCATGGTGTACAGAATTTGTATCAAATTGCCATGGTCTACCAAGTAATAAGGAACATGCTTGCATAGGTACCACATCACAATCAACATAATCAGCATATGTAGAGATACTAAAATGCACACGAACAGTACGTGTTACCTTAACCTTGCCGCTGTTGTTGAACCATTGGATGTAGTAAGGATGTGGATGTGGTCTTGTGGTGAGAGAAAGCTTCTCCACCATCTCCATGCTAGCCAAGTTGTTGCAGCTCCCTCCGTCTATGATGACGCGCACAGAACGTTCCTTCACAACTCCCTTGGTATGGAACAAATTGTGCCTCTGATTTTGCTCAGCTTGTGTGATCTGCACACTCAAAACACGTTGAGCAACTAAACATTCATACCTGTCAGCGTCTTCAGGAGCCATGTATTGCGTCTCATGATCAGAATCATCTCCACCATGTTCTTCACGTGTAATAAGAGCCAAAGTCTGATGAGGACATCAATACAATTGTTACACCCACAGCCCCTGCTGCTATACATACTGGACCAATTACTAGAGCTCGTGCACGCCAACTAAATTACCAGGTACTTTCGTTTCTTGGTAATGATTCTAATATTCATGAGAATATGATGCTGCCTAAATTGGATACATTTGTTTTGCTTACAAATGAAGGGCCTAGCTTGGAGAAGGATGAACATTGGAGCAAGAACAAGCATGGAGATGATGGCATGCGCAAGGGGAACAAGAACGGAGTTACAAGTGATGATTTCAGGACTTTGAAGCCACCATAATGGGTGCATGAAGCCTTGGACGAAATATACAAGATGCCACTTCATAAATTTCGTCCCGAGGCTATTTTAGGTGCTGCGTCACCTTATTATTGGGCCAGGCCCATGTAATTTCGAAATACATAAGTATAGGCTATTTTTGGAGTCCGTATGTGTGGGGAAACAAGAGATAGGGTTGATTTCGGACCCCTCCACCAAGGGCCACGAAATTCCCCCCCTCTTCCTCCATATATACAGCCCTTAGGGCATCGTTTAGACTTTGGGTTTTGTTTAGATTAAAAGTTCGCCATAGCTGCAACTTCGCGTACTTCGTTTGTGTTCAACGACCAGACAAAGGCGTCACAGAACCCCACCTTGATCAATAAAGCTTTCATCTTATATTCGCAATATCCAGATTGCAATCTTAGTTTCTTGCTTGTTCTTCGTTTGCTCGCAGGAAACAGACCTTCGTGGTCAGGTTGATCGTGCTCCGGCGTGGTCAATAACCTCTCGGAGTTGGTTTAGCGATTGCTAAGGCGCGACGTCCTCGCACGTTCGTAGTCGGATCGTCAAAGTCGACTTCCACCAAAGCGAAATCCTCCATCTCATCGAAAGACGGGACACCTTTGCCTCTATCACTTAGTTAACTCATGCATTTTTAAAATCAATTCAACACGTTGTTTAGCATCAAAATTAACCTTCTCCGAAGATGGAAGAGGCAACAAATCAATAGGTGCACGAGGTAGGAAACCATACACAACTTCAAAAGGGCACATCTTAGTAGTAGAATGCAATGAACGATTATAAGCAAATTCAATATGAGGCAAGCATTCCTCCCACATTTTCTTATTATTCTTCAAAACAGCCCTAAGCATAGTAGACAACGTTCTATTGACTACTTCAGTTTGTCCATCAGTTTGGGGGTGACAAGTAGTACTAAAAAGCAGTTTAGTCCCCAACTTAGCCCATAAACATCTCCAAAAGTGGCTAAGAAATTTAGTATCACGATCTGAAACAATAGTATTTGGCACACCATGCAAGCGAATAATTTCACGAAAGAACAAATCAGCAACATTAACAGCATCATCGCTTTTATGACATGGTATAAAGTGTGCCATTTTCAAGAATCTATCCACGACAACAAATATGCTATCCCTCCCCTTCTTTGTTCGAGGTAAACCTAAAACAAAGTCCATAGATATATCCTCCCAAGGAACACTAGGTACAGGCAAAGGCATATATAAACCATGAGGATTGAGTCATGACTTAGCTTTTTGACATGTAGTGCAGCGAGCAATAAAACGCTCAACATCCCGTCTCATCTTTGGCCAAAAGAAATGTGTAGCAAGTACGTCCTCCGTCTTCTTCACGCCAAAGTGTCCCATTAATCCTCCTCCATGCGCCTCCTGCAACAACAAAAGACGAACGGAGCTAGCTGGAATGCATAGCTTGTTAGCACGAAACACAAATCCATCGTTAACAACAAACTTGTTCCACATTCTTCCTTCTTTACAATTCTGCATTACATCTTTAAAATCAGCATCATGCACATATTGATCTTTGATGGTCTCCAAACCAAATATTTTGAAGTCAAGTTGTGAAAGCATAGTATAGCGACGAGACAATGCATCAGCAATAACATTTTCTTTTCCCTTCTTGTGATTAATGACATAAGGGAAAGTCTCAATGAATTCAACCCATTTAGCATGTCTATGATTCAGTTTAGCTTGACTTTTAATATGTTTCAAAGATTCATGATCAGAATGTATAACAAATTCTTTGGGCCATAAATAATGTTGCCATGTTTCTAAAGTCCGAACAAGAGCATATAATTCTTTATCATAAGTAGAATAATTCAGACTAGGCCCACTCAATTTTTCAGAAAAGTATGCAACAGGTTTGCCATCTTGTAATAACACACCTCCTAATCCAATTCCACTAGCATCACATTCAAGCTCAAAAGTCTTATTAAAATCAGGAAGTTGGAGTAAAGGAGCATGTGTCAACTTATCTTTCATTGCCGTGAAGGCTTTTTCTTGTGCGGTACCCCAAAGAAAAGGCACATCTTTCTTTGTAAGCTCATTGAGAGGTGCAGCAATGGTGCTGAAATCTCTCACAAAACGCCTATAGAATCCAGCGAGGCAAAGAAAACTCCTCACTTGTGTGACCGTTTTGGGCTGCGGCCAACTCTCAATAGCTTCAATCTTGGCTTTATCAACTTCATTTCCCTGTGGAGTAACAACATAGCCAAGAAAAGATACTTGGTCGGTGCAAAAGGTGCACTTCCCAAGGTTACCAAACAAACGTGCATCACGTAGAGCAATAAAAACAACACGTAAATGTTCCAAATGTTCTTCCAAAGATCTGCTATAAATCAGTATATCATCAAAATAGACTACCACAAATTGTCCAATGAAAGCACGTAAAACTTCGTTCATTAGTCTCATGAAAGTACTAGGCGCATTAGTTAACCCAAAAGGCATGACTAACCTCTCATATAATCCAAACTTATTTTTAAATGCTGTTTTCCATTCATCCCCCAATTTCATACGAATTGGATGGTATCCACTACGCAAATCAACTTTGGAGAATATTGTAGAGCCACTCAATTCATCAAGCATATCATCTAGCCTAGGAATAGGATGACGATAACGAATAGTAATATTATTAATGCCTCTACAATCAACACACATACGCGATGTACCATCCTTTTTCGGCACTAGAATAATAGGAACAGCACAAGGACTAAGGGATTCGCGTATATAACCTTTGTCGAGAAGCTCTTGTACTTGACGCATAATCTCCTTCGTCTCCTCTGGATTGGTACGGTATGGCGCACGGTTTGGCAGTGAAGCACCGGGAATTAAGTCGATCTGATGCTCAATCCCTCGAATAGGTGGTAATCCCGGTGGCACGTCTTGTGGAAAGACGTCAGCGAACTCCTGCAAAATGTTAGTGATAGCAGGAGGCAAAGAGGAAGGCACGTCCTCGAATGAAAATAATGCCTCTTTGCACACAAAAGCATAGCAAACAGATTTGCTGAAAACTAGCTCATCAATATCAGATTTGGTGGCAAATAAACATGCACTTTTCAATTTAATTTCAGAAGCAACACTATATGGTTTATTATTAGGCTTCGTTTGTTGCTCAAATTCTTTTGCCACAATCTGATTTTCACTCTTATTCTTCTCTTGTTTTGCTTTATTAGCTCTATTAATATCATCTTTCAAAATAGAATCAGGAGTCATAGGAAGCAAAGTAATATTTTTATCCTTATGAACAAGAGTATACTGATTGTTTCTACCATGGTGTACAGATTTTTTATCAAATTGCCATGGTATACCAAGTAATAAGGAACATGCTTGCATAGGTACCACATCACAATCAACATAATCAGCATATGTAGATATACTAAAATGCACACGAACAGTACGTGTTACCTTAACCTTGCCGCTGTTGTTGAACCATTGGATGTAGTAAGGATGTGGATGTGGTCTTGTGGTGAGAGAAAGCTTCTCCACCATCTCCATGGTAGCCAAGTTGTTGCAGCTCCCTCCATCTATGATGACGCGCACAGAACGTTCTTTCACAACTCCCTTGGTATGGAACAAATTGTGCCTCTGATTTTGCTCAGCTTGTGTGACCTGCACACTCAAAACACGTTGAGCAACTAAACATTCATACCTGTCAGCGTCTTCAGGAGCCATGTATTGCATCTCATGATCAGAATCATCTCCACCATGTTCTTCACGTGTAATAAGAGCCAAAGTCTCCTCATCATAGTCACTAGCGGACTCATATCCACCATCCGCGGTAGCAATCATCACATGCGGAGATTTGCATTCTCTCGCATAATGACCTCCTCCCTTACAACGACGACAAATAATATCACTTGTGTGCCCTGTTGATGCCATGGAAGAAGAAGAACTCTGTGCAGGCCCAGCAGGTGCGCTCTTGGCAGATAATGGTGGTTGTGCCTGTTTTCTTGTATCACGACTGGAGGAGGCACGTGATTGAGGTGCTGGTGGAGTTGAAGTAGAAGATGCACGCGGTGTCCATGATGAAGGTCGGCCTGCAGAAAAGTTAGTTCGCGCCAATGCTTGTCGATCCTCCACTTCACGTTCAGCTTTACAAGCAAGATGGAATAAATGAGTGATATTAGTATACTCCTTATAGTCTAGAATGGTCTGAATCTCTCTATTTAATCCACCCAGAAAAGGTGCAAGCATAGCTTCATTCTCCTCAACAATACCACATCTAATCATGCGAGTTTGTAATTCCTAATAATATTCTTCTACAGAATTTTTTCCTTGTCTTAAGTGCTGTAATTTTTGAAGCAATTCACGTTGATAATATGGTGGAACCCAACGAGTATGCATAGGAGTTTTCAAAGCAGCCCAAGTAGTTGGAATAGGATATATTCTACAATGTTCAGACCACCATACACATGCAAAACTAGTGAAAGCACAAACAGCAGCAGCAACTCATCTCTCCTCAGGATATTGTAAACATGTAAATCGTTGTTCAGTTTCTAACTCCCAAGTAAGATATATATCAGGAACATATCTACCCTCAAATGGTGGAATATTCAATTTCAGTTTAGGAATATGGACATCATCTCGTACTTGAGGTGGTGGTGCAGGCCTACCATTACGAATATATACCTGAGGTCGACCTACTGGTGGTGGTGCTGGTGGTTGCACGTAGTTCTGATTTTGAGCAACCTCATCCTCGTAATCTCCCACATAATCATCCTCCTCCACATCAGCAGCAGGAGCCACAGAAGTATCAACAGCAGCACCAACAGTTTGGCCAAACGCAAGAGGAACACGGCTCGCTCGGCGGAGGTCTATTTCGCGACGTGGAGGTAGAGGTTGTTGTTGTTGTTGGAGAGGTGCGTTAGGTGCAGCGGGTGGTGGTGGTGGAAGACGCGCGAGCAATTCATTAAACTTGTTATCAAGCTTTGTTTCGAACGTCTTCTCCATGCCATCTATCTTCTCCATGGCCTCTTCAAATCTGTTTAGCACGTCTTGCACCTGTTCACTCATCATTTGCTGAAATTTATCATGCAAATCCTTATTCGTCATGTTCTCCCAGTCAGTCTCGTCGGCTTGTGATCCTGGCATGGTTAGCAGCAATAGAAACACACAAGAATATGATCCTACAGACTACTAACAAGAGGTGGTGGTGGGTGTCACAAATCCGTCAAGCAAATGTCAAATTCTTACCAGTTCTTACCCAGTAGCAGGCAGTGATCGGCAACCGTTGTAGTCAAAAACTCTCAAAGCTTGGATAGAGCGATTACCAGGGAGAGTCAAACGCACGACATAGATGTATGTGGAGCTGGGAAGGATTATAGTATGGTAGCAAAAAAGGTCAGCAATAATCAATTCAGAGATGCAAAGTTGAATAAACGCTCAACGACGGTACTGTGCTGGTCCTAGGCTAGACTGTGCTAGACACACGAGCCTAGAACACCAACAAAATCACGGTGCGGCACGTAAACAAGGGAAAAGCACAATGGAATTTTTTTTTTTGCTCTTTTTTTTGCGCTCTTTTTTTGCGCTGCTTTTTTTGTGTGAAAAATCACTATAATGGCGAGTGTCTCAAAACTCTTCCTAGATCAAACTGACAGGACGGGCACGAAATTTTTTCGACCAATTTTTTTTTGACTGCCCGGACCCAAAAACTGGAAATGGGTCAAAAAAAACTTCCTATAATGGCACCTGTCTCAAAACACTCAGAAACACCTAAAAATAGGATAGCGAGAAATTTTTTCAAAAAATGCGTTTTCGAAAAATTTTGGGCCTAAACGGAGCGTGGTTTCTGGACTTTTTTTTTCGAAACCTACTCCGGCAAGGAAACACGAATCGGAATCTAGATGGATCTCGAAAACAAACCTAATATGACAAGAACTCGTATTGGTGGTGGATATATGGTGGTAGATGGCAGCGGTGGTGGTATATGACAGCTGTGGTGGTATATGGATACGGATTCGAAGCGATGGCGGATAAGCGGTGGTGGTAGATGGCAGGGGTGATGATGATGGTGCGGCGGCGGCGTGACAGCTTATGACCAGAACTCGAAACTCTAAAAGACTAGACTCTAAGACCAGCAACTAGACACGACGATGCAACCGCAAATTCAACAAAGCAAAACCCTAAAAAGATTATGCAAAGGCCCAGATTGGTTCGGATATGATGAACTAACCCTAATTTTTTTTGTGGCTTTTTCGTGGACTATAGGTATGAAGAACAGACTCGATCTAAACTACGAAAAACTGTAAAATCTCACCGAGCAACCTGGAAATCTGATACCACTTGATAGAGGCAAAGCTGTCCCGTCTTTCAATGAGATGATGGATATCGCTTTGGTGGCAGTCGACTTTGACGATCCGACTATGAACGTGCGAGGATGTCGCGCCTTAGCAATCGCTAAACCAACTCCGAGAGGTTATTGACCACGCCGGAGCACGATCAACCTGACCACGAGGGTCTATTTCCTGCGAGCAAACGAAGAACAAGCAAGAAACTGAGATTGCAATCTGGATATTGCGAATATAAGATGAAAGCTTTGTTGATCAAGGTGGGGTTCTGTGACGCCTTTGTCTGGTCGTTGAACACAAACGAAGTACGCGAAGTTGCAGCTATGGCGAACTTCAGTTTAGGAACTGGCACTGGGCACTGGATCAAGGTGGGTTTTGTTTAGATTAAAAGTTCGCCATAGCTGCAACTTCGCGTACTTCGTTTGTGTTCAACGACCAGACAAAGGCGTCACAGAACCCCACCTTGATCAATAAAGCTTTCATCTTATATTCGCAATATCCAGATTGCAATCTCAGTTTCTTGCTTGTTCTTCGTTTGCTCGCAGGAAACAGACCCTCGTGGTCAGGTTGATCGTGCTCCGGCGTGGTCAATAACCTCTCGGAGTTGGTTTAGCGATTGCTAAGGCGCGACGTCCTCGCACATTCGTAGTCGGATCGTCAAAGTCGACTGCCACCAAAGCGATATCCATCATCTCATCGAAAGACGGGACACCTTTGCCTCTATCAAGTGGTATCAGATTTCCAGGTTGCTCGGTGAGATTTTACAGTTTTTCGTAGTTTAGATCGAGTCTGTTCTTCATACCTACAGTCCACGAAAAAGCCAAAAAAAATTAGAGTTAGTTCATCATATCCGAACCAATCTGAGCCTTTGCATAATCTTTTTAGGGTTTTGCTTTGTTGAATTTGCGGTTGCATCGTCGTGTCTAGTTGCTGGTCTTAGCGTTAGTCTTTTAGAGTTTCGAGTTCTGGTCATAAGTTGTCACGCCGCCACCGCACCATCATCATCGCCCCTGTCACCTACCACCACCGCTCCAAATCCGTATCCATATACCACCACCAATCCGTATCCATATACCACCACCGATCCATATCCATATATTACCACCGCTGCCATATACCACCACCGCTGCCATATACCACCACCATATATCCACCACCAATCCGAGTTCCTTGCATATTAGGTGTGTTTTTGAGATCCATCTAGATTCCGATTCGTGTTTCCTTGCCGGAGTAGGTTCCGGGAAAAAAAAGAGTCCGGAAACCACCCTCCGTTTAGGCCCAAAATTTTTCGAAAACGCATTTTTCGAAAAAAAAATCTGGCTATCCTATTTTTAGGTGTTTCTGAGTGTTTTGAGACAGGTGCCATTATAGGAAGTTTTTTGACCTGTTTCCAGTTTTTTGGTCCGGGCAGTCGAAAAGACGAAAAAAAAAATTTGGTCGAAAAAATTTCGTGCCCATCCTGTCAGTTTGACCTAGGAAGAGTTTTGAGACACTCGCCATTATAGTGATTTTTCGCAAAAAAAGAGCAGCGCAAAAAAAAAGAGTGCAAAAAAAAGAGCGAAAAAAAAATTCCAGAGTGTGCTTTTTCCTTGTTTACGTGCAGCGCCGTGATTTTGTTAGTGTTCTAGGCTCGTGTCTCTAGCACGGTCTAGCCTAGGACCAGCACAGTACCGTCGTTGAGCGTTTATTCAACTTTGCTTCTCTGAATTGATTATTGCTGACCCTTTTTGCTACCATATTATAAGCCTTCCCAGATCCACATACATCTACATCGTGCGTTTGACTCTCCCTGGTAATCGCTCTATCCAAGCTTTGAGAGTTTTGACTACAACGGTTGCCGATCACCGCCTGCTGCTGGGTAAGAACTGGTAAGAATTTGAGTTTTGCTTGACGGGTTTGTGATACACCACCACCACTTCTTAGTAGTCTGTAGGATCATATTCTTGTGTGTTTCTATTTGCTGCTAACCATGGTAGGATCACAAGCCGATGAGACTGATTGGGAGAACCTGATGAACAAACAACTACATGATAAATTTCAGCAAATGATGAGAGGACAGGTGCAAGATGTGCTAAACAGATTTGACGAGGCCATGGAGAAGATAGATGGCATGGAGAAGACGTTCGAAACAAAGCTTGATAGCAAGTTTAATGAATTGCTCGCGCGTTTACCACCACCACCGCCGACACCTATCGCACCTCTGCAACACCAACAACAACGCATCCTTCCGAATCAGTATGGACGAGTGAAGCGTGTTCCTATTGAGGATGGCCAAACTTCTGGAGCTGCTGTTCCTGTTATTGATGCTTCTTTGGCTCCTGCTACTGCTGCTGCTGGTACCCAGGAGGATGATGAGTATGCGGGCGATTATGAGGATGAGGTTGATCAAAATCAGAACTACGTGCACCCACCAGCACCACCACCAGCAGGTCGACCTCAGGTATATATTCGTAATGGTAGGCCTGCACCACCACCTCAGGTACGAGATGATGTGCATATTCCTAAACTGAAATTGAATATTCCACCATTTGAGGGTAGATATGTTCCTGATATATATCTTACTTGGGAGTTAGAAACTGAACAACGATTTACATGTTTACAATATCCTGAGGAGAGACGGGTTGCTGCTGCTGTTTGTGCTTTCACTAGTTTTGCATGTGTATGGTGGTCTGAACATTGTAGATTATATCCTATTCCAACTACTTGGGCTGCTTTGAAAACTGCTATGCGTACGCGTTGGGTTCCACCATATTATCAACGTGAATTGCTTCAAAAATTGCAGCGTTTAAGACAAGGGAAAAATTATGTAGAAGAATATTATCAGGAATTACAAATTGGCATGATTAGATGTGGTATTGTTGAGGAGAATGAAGCTATGCTTGCACGTTTTCTGGGTGGATTAAATAGAGAGATTCAGACCATTCTAGACTATAAGGAGTATACTAATATCACTCGTTTATTCCATCTTGCTTGTAAAGCTGAACGTGAAGTGCAGGATCGACAAGCATTGGGGCGAACTAACTTTTCTGCAGGCCGACCTTCATCATGGACACCACGTCCATCTTCTACGTCAACTGCACCAGCACCTCCATCCGGTGCCTCCTACAGGCGTGATACAAGAAAACAGGAACAACCACCATTATCTGCCAAGAGCGCACCTGCTGGGCCTGCACAGAGTTCTTCTTCTTCCAGGGCATCAACAGGGCACACAAGTGATATTATTTGTCGTCGTTGTAAGGGAGGAGGTCATTATGCGAGAGAATGCAAATCTCCGCGTGTGATGATTGCTACCGCGGATGGTGGATATGAGTCCGCTAGTGACTATGATGAGGAGATATTGGCTCTTATTACACGTGAAGAACATGGTGGAGATGATTCTGATCATGAGACGCAATAAATGGCTCCTGAAGACACTGACAGGTATGAATGTTTAGTTGCTCAACGTGTTTTGAGTGTGCAGGTCACACAAGCTGAGCAAAATCAGAGGCACAATTTGTTCCATACCAAGGGAGTTGTGAAGGAACGTTCTGTGCGCGTCATAATAGACGGAGGGAGCTGCAACAACTTGGCTAGCATGGAGATGGTGGAGAAGCTTTCTCTCACCACAAGACCACATCCACATCCTTTCTACATCCAATGGTTCAACAACAGCGGCAAGGTTAAGGTAACACGTACTGTTCGTGTGCATTTTAGTATCTCTACATATGCTGATTATGTTGATTGTGATGTGGTACCTATGCAAGCATGTTCCTTATTACTTGGTAGACCATGGCAATTTGATAAAAATTCTGTACACCATGGTAGAAACAATCACTATACTCTTGTTCATAAGGATAAAAATATTACTTCGCTTCCTATGACTCCTGATTCCATTTTGAAAGATGATATTAATAGAGCTAATAAAGCAAAACAGGAGAAGAATAAGAGTGAAAATCAGATTGTGGCAAAAGAATTTGAGCAACAAATGAAGCCTAATAATAAACCATCTAGTGTTGCTTCTGAAATTAAATTGAAAAGTGCATGTTTATTTGCCACCAAATCTGATATTGATGAGCTAGATTTCAGCAAATCTGTCTGCTATGCTTTTGTGTGCAAAGAGGCATTATTTTCATTCGAGGACGTGCCTTCCTCTTTGCCTCCTGCTGTCACTAACATTTTGCAGGAGTTCGCTGACGTTTTCCCACAAGACGTGCCACCGGGATTACCGCCTATTCGAGGGATTGAGCATCAGATTAACTTAATTCCCGGTGCTTCACTGCCAAACCGTGCACCATACCGTACCAATCCAGAGGAGACAAAGGAGATTATGCGTCAAGTACAAGAGCTTCTCGACAAAGGTTATATACGCGAATCCCTTAGTCCTTGTGCTGTTCCTATTATTCTAGTGCCGAAAAAGGATGGTACATCACGTATGTGTGTTGATTGTAGAGGCATTAATAATATTACTATTCGTTATCGTCATCCTATTCCTAGGCTAGATGATATGCTTGATGAATTGAGTGGCTCTACAATATTCTCCAAAGTTGATTTGCGTAGTGGCTACCATCAAATTCGTATGAAATTGGGAGATGAATGGAAAACAGCATTTAAAACTAAGTTTGGATTATATGAGTGGTTAGTCAAGCCTTTTGGGTTAACTAATGCACCTAGTACTTTCATGAGATTAATGAACGAAGTTTTACGTGCTTTCATTGGACGATTTGTGGTAGTTTACTTTGATGACATATTGATTTATAGCAGATCTTTGGAAGAACATTTGGAACATTTACGTGCTGTTTTTATTGCTCTACGTGACGCACGTTTGTTTGGTAACCTTGGGAAGTGCACCTTTTGCACCGACCGAGTATCTTTTCTTGGCTTTGTTGTTACTCCACAGGGAATTGAAGTTGATAAAGCCAAGATTGAAGCTATTGAGAGTTGGCCGCAGCCCAAAACGGTCACACAAGTGAGGAGTTTTCTTGGCCTCGCTGGATTCTATAGGCGTTTTGTGAGAGATTTCAGCACCATTGCTGCACCTCTCAATGAGCTTACAAAGAAAGATGTGCCTTTTCTTTGGGGTACCGCACAGGAAGAAGCCTTCACAGTATTGAAAGATAAGTTGACACATGCTCCTTTACTCCAACTTCCTGATTTTAATAAGACTTTTGAGCTTGAATGTGATGCTAGTGGAATTGGATTAGGAGGTGTGTTATTACAAGATGGCAAACCTGTTGCATACTTTTCTGAAAAATTGAGTGGGCCTAGTCTGAATTATTCTACTTATGATAAAGAATTATATGCTCTTGTTCGGACTTTAGAAACATGGCAACATTATTTATGGCCCAAAGAATTTGTTATACAT
>NC_057794.1:213928784-213948018 GCF_018294505.1 Triticum aestivum | reverse complement strand
CTCCCCGAGCCAGCGCCGCCCCGACCTCCGCCGTTCGCCGCCCCGGCCGCCGCGTCCGGCCACCGCCCCGCTCCGGCCACCTCCTCACCCGCCGGCCCGGCCTGCTACAGTGAGCTCCGGCGAGAGCTCCGTCTAACCTCTTTTTGCGTGCAGATCTAGATCCGGTGAACAGTAACCCTAGGGTGATATTTTTTTGTCCAAGTCCCGAAATTTTCAGTTCAAGTTCTCATGTTCACGGCTCCGTAACTTTGCATTCGTAGCTCCGATCCATGCATATAGTATATCAAAATGTTCACCTAAGAGAGTACATCATTTCATTCCATTGGATCATTTTCATTTGAGTTCATCTTGATGCCCGAAATGCTGTTAGAAGACAGCTACTTGAGATAATTGTCAGATCTCCTACTCCATTTGCATATTTGTCTTTTTTGCCATGATTTTTGTGTGCATGATATGCCCATGTTCTCTACATATGTTTTGTTAAGGGTTTTGTCATCTCTCCAGAGGTGCAACCCATGTATTTTTAGGATGTATGTGGTGACTTGTGCAAGCTTACAAAGTGGTGCACTTGCTAATTCTGTTTTCAGGGACTTAGTAATTTCACCAAGTCCTGGAGCTGTTTATCTCATGATGCCATATGTTCTTGTTGTTTCTTAGTGATCCGTGCCTTTTTTGAGGATGGTCAGTAAGGATGTTTTGTTAATATTGTAGTGCTCTATCCATCCGTGTCTTTGTTTGCAATTATGGAGCACCCTAGCTTGAGTCAATCGAGCTCTACTTTTGCTACTTTGTGAATCTGGGCAGATTGTCAACTTGTTTGCAATTTTGCCGGTGATGTTGTAGTTGATCCGTGCATTCTATGCTATTGTTCTTGCCATGTCTAGCTTGCATTTTGTGCCTTCTTGATAGATGTATGCTTTTCTTGCCATGACTTGCACCGTAGTGAGCGCATCGAGCTCGTAAACATGCCTACTTGAGTTATATTTCAGCATGTGTCAGTTTTTCTCCAAGTATGAAAACTGATTATGTTTTTGCTATGTTCACATGCTTGCAATTGTATTTTCTGATCCCTTTTGGCTCAAGGTCACTAAGGGACTTTTGTTAAGCTCTTTGAGTAGCTCCATGCCATGATTTACTTTGCCATGTTCAGATCCTATAGCATGTAGTTTTGTTGCTCCGAAGCGGGCTACCTGATCTGAAATTCCAGACAAGTGTTAATTTCACTAAGTCTGAGATCTGTTTGTCATTTGCAGTTTTGCCATGCTTGTTTGAACCTGTTAATGGATGATTTGGCCGTAGCTCAGTGCTAGACTTTTGTTAAGCATCTTGTGTGCATCGCTGCCATGTATTTTGTTGTCATGTTTGGGTGCTGTAGCATGTTCGTTTCTTTGCATTTAGATGCCTACATGCTGTAAATCGCAGACCGGTGTCATTTTTGAATCGCTTGCCATTTCCAAACCGTAACTCCGATTCCGGCGTTCTTTATATCGTTTTCAAGCGATTTCATCTCATCTTTCCAGTGGCACACTTGGTTTTCCAAGTTGAGGCCAGGTTCATGCATTTCCTGTCATATCTTGCATTTTGCATCCCGCATCGCATCCCGTAAAGCATATCATCTTTGCATTGTGTTGTTTGAGTTTGCACGTGGTCGATTGTATCCTTGTTGCTTGTTTGTCTTATTTGGGTAGAGCCGGGAGACGAGTTCGCTAACGAGGATCCCATTGAGTTTGCTTTTGAGGATCCAGGCAACTCTGACAACTGTGCAGGCAAGATGATCATACCCTCGAAATCACTACTATCTTTGCTATGCTAGTTTGCTCGCTCTTTGCCATGCCATTGCTACGATGCCTACCATTTGCTTGCAAGCCTCCCAAATTTCCATGTCAAACCTCTAACCCACCATTGTCCTAGCAAACCGTTGATTGGCTATGTTACCGCTTTGCTCAGCCCCTCTTATAGCGTTGCTAGTTGCAGGTGAAGATTGGAGGCCGTCCCTTGTTGGAACATCTTTTATTTACTTGTTGGGATATCATTATATTATCTTGTTATCTTAATGCATCTATACACTTGGTAAAGGGTGGAAGGCTCGGCCTCTCGCCTAGTGTTTTGTTCCACTCTTGCCGCCCTAGTTTCCGTCATATCGGTGTTATGTTCCCGAATTTTGCGTTCCTTACGCGGTTGGGTTATAATGGGAACTCCTTGATAGTTCGCCTTGATTAAAGCTTTTCCAGCAATGCCCAACCTTGGTTTTACCATTTTCCACCTAGCCTCTTTTTCCCCTGGGTTTCCGGAGCCCGAGGGTCATCTTATTTTAAACCCCCCCGGGCCAGTGCTCCTCTGAGTGTTGGTCCAAATAGAGCCACTTGCAGCGCCACCTCGGGGCAACTTGAGGGTTGGTTTTAGTTGTACGTAGTGTTCATCTGAGTGTGCCCTGAGAAAGAGATATGTGCAGCTCCTATCAGGATTTGTCGGCGCATTCGGGCGGTGTTGCTGGATTTGTTTTAACCTGTCGAAGTGTCTTGAATTACCGAGATACCGAGTCTGATCGGAACATCTTGGGAGGAGGTCTATTCCTTCGTTGACCGTGAGAGCTTGTCATGGGCTAAGTTGGGACTCCCCTGCAGGGATTTGAACTTCCGAAAGTCGTGCCCGTGGTTATGGGCAGATGGGAATTTGTTAATGTCCGGTTGTAGATAACTTGAACCTTAACTTAACTAAAATGAATCAACCGAGTGTGTTACCGTGATGGCCTCTTCTCGGCGGAGTCCGGGAAGTGGACACGGTGTTGGAGTAATGTTTGCGCAGGTTGCTCTCTAGTTTCTCGCTCGTGCTTTGCCTCCTCTTCTCGCTCTCTTTTGCGAATAAGTTAGCCACCATACTTGCTAGTCGCTTGCTGCAGCTCCACATTTTTTTTACCTTGCCATACCTATAAGCTTAAATAGTCTTGATCGCGAGGGTGCGAGATTGCTGAGTCCCCGTGGCTCACAGATTACTATTACACCAGATGCAAGGCCTGATGACTCCGCTCCAGGAGACGCGTATGAGCTCAAGTGGGAGTTCGACGAAGACTCTCAACGTTACTACGTTTCCTTTCCCGATGATCAGTAGTGGTGCCCAGTTGGGGGGTGAACGGGACCGTTGTCGCATGTTGGGTTCTCTTTTATTTTGGCGCCATAGTCGGGCCATGAGTGTTTGGGTGATGTAATGTTATTTATGAACTTGATTGACGTAGCGAGTGTAAGCCAACTATTGTTATCTCCCCTTTATTATTTATATTACATGGGATGTTGTGAAGATTGCCTAGCTTGCGACATACGCCTTCAATGCGATTATGTCTCTAAGTTGTGCCTCGACACGTGGGAGCTATAGTCGCATCGAGGGTGTTACAAGTTGGTAATCAGAGCCTTCCCTGACCTTAGGAGCCCCATTGCTTGATCCCTTTTTAACGGCCGAGTTGTGTCTAAAAAAATGTTTTGAGTCTTTTAGGAATTATATATCGGAGAGATTAGGAATTCTTTTTACTTCCCAGTCTCCTCATCGCTCCGGTAAGGCATCCTGACGTAGAGTTTTGACTCTTCTCTTCTCAAATTTCACTAAAATTTTTTTAGGATCACGCGGGTATCTTGGAATCGTTCCGATGGTTTTATGATGAGAACATTGTCTTGGTGCCTCCTGTTAGGGGTTTAGTGGAAGTGATGAGGACATCAATACAATTGTTACACCCACAGCCCCTGCTGCTATACATACTGGACCAATTACTAGAGGTCGTGCACGCCAACTAAATTACCAGGTACTTCCGTTTCTTGGTAATGATTCTAATGTTCATGAGAATATGATGCTGCCTAAATTGGATACATTTGTTTTGCTTACAAATGAAGGGCCTAGCTTGGAGAAGGATGAACATTGGAGCAAGAACAAGCATGGAGATGATGGCATGCGCAAGGGGAACAAGAACGGAGTTACAAGTGATGATTTCAGGACTTTGGAGCCACCATAATGGGTGCATGAAGCCTTGGACGAAATATACAAGATGCCACTTCATAAATTTCGTCCCGAGGCTATTTTAGGTGCTGCGTCACCTTATTATTGGGCCAGGCCCATGTAATTTCGAAATACATAAGTATAGGCTATTTTTAGAGTCCGTATGTGTGGGGAAACAAGAGATAGGGTTGATTTCGGACCCCTCCACCAAGGGCCACGAAATTCCCCCCTCTTCCTCCATATATACAGCCCTTAGGGCATCGTTTAGACTTTGGGTTTTGTTTAGAATAAAAGTTTTGACTACAACGGTTGCCGATCACCACCTGCTGCTGGGTAAGAACTGGTAAGAATTTGAGATTTGCTTGTCGGGTTTGTGATACACCACCACCACTTCTTAGTAGTCTGTAGGATCATATTCTTGTGTGTTTCTATTTGCTGCTAACCATGGTAGGATCACAAGCCGATGAGACTGATTGGGAGAACCTGACGAACAAACAACTACATGATAAATTTCAGCAAATGATGAGTGGACAGGTGCAAGATGTGCTAAACAGATTTGACGAGGCCATGGAGAAGATAGATGGCATGGAGAAGAAGTTCGAAACAAAGCTTGATAGCAAGTTTAATGAATTGCTCGCGCGTTTACCACCACCACCGCCGGCTGCACCTATCGCACCTCTGCAACACCAACAACAACGCATCCTTCCGAATCAGTATGGACGAGCGAAGCGTGTTCCTATTGAGGATGGCCAAACTTCTGGTGCTGCTGTTCCTGTTATTGATGCTTCTTTGGCTCCTGCTACTGCTGCTGCTGGTACCCAGGAGGATGATGAGTATGCGGGCGATAATGAGGATAAGGTTGATCAAAATCAGAACTACGTGCACCCACCAGCAC
Source organism: Triticum aestivum (assembly GCF_018294505.1). Taxonomy (NCBI): domain Eukaryota; kingdom Viridiplantae; phylum Streptophyta; class Magnoliopsida; order Poales; family Poaceae; genus Triticum; species Triticum aestivum. The sequence goes on along the minus strand of NC_057794.1, from coordinate 213,943,142 downwards.
CACCACCAGCAGGTCGACCTCAGGTATATATTCGTAATGGTAGGCCTGCACCACCACCTCAGGTACGAGATGATGTCCATATTCCTAAACTAAAATTGAATATTCCACCATTTGAGGGTAGATATGTTCCTGATATATATCTTACTTGGGAGTTAGAAACTGAACAACGTTTTACATGTTTACAATATCCCGAGGATAGACGGGTTACTGCTGCTGTTTGTGCTTTCACTAGTTTTGCATGTGTATGGTGGTCTGAACATTGTAGATTATATCCTATTCCAACTACTTGGGCTGCTTTGAAAACTGCTACGCGTACGCGTTGGGTTCCACCATATTATCAACGTGAATTGCTTCAAAATTTGCAGCGTTTAAGACAAGGGAAAAATTCTGTAGAAGAATATTATCAGGAATTACAAACTGGCATGATTAGATGTGGTATTGTTGAGGAGAATGAAGCTATGGTTGCACGTTTTCTGAGTGGATTAAATAGAGAGATTCAGACCATTCTAGACTATAAGGAGTATACTAATATCACTCGTTTATTCCATCTTGCTTGTAAAGCTGAACGTGAAGTGCAGGATCGACAAGCATTGGCGCGATCTAACTTTTCTGCAGGCCGACCTTCATCATGGACACCGCGTGCATCTTCTACTCCAACTGCACCAGCACCTCAATCAAGTGCCTCCTCCAGTCGTGATACAAGAAAACAGGCACAACCACTATTATCTGCCAAGAGCGCACCTGCTGGGCCTGCACAGAGTTCTTCTTCTTCCATGGCATCAACCCTATCTCTTTTTTCCCCACACATACGGACTCTAAAAATAGCCTATACTTATGTATTTCGAAATTACATGGGCCTGGCCCAATAATAAGGTGACGCAGCACCTAAAATAGCCTCGGGACGAAATTTATGAAGTGGCATCTTGTATATTTCGTCCAAGGCTTCATGCACCCATTATGGTGGCTTCAAAGTCCTGAAATCATCACTTGTAACTCCGTTCTTGTTCCCCTTGCGCATGCCATCATCTCCATGCTTGTTCTTGCTCCAATGTTCATCCTTCTCCAAGCTAGGCCCTTCATTTGTAAGCAAAACAAATGTATCCAATTTAGGCAGCATCATATTCTCATGAACATTAGAATCATTACCAAGAAACGAAAGTACCTGGTAATTTAGTTGGCGTGCACGAGCTCTAGTAATTGGTCCAGTATGTATAACAGCAGGGGCTGTGGGTGTAACAATTGTATTGATGTCCTCATCATCCTCCCCTTCTTGAAATGAAGTCGTCCTCGACGGAAGTTCATCTTCCTCACCCAAATAAGGCTTCAAATCTGCAATGTTAAAAGTGGGACTAACCCCAAAATCTGCAGGCAGCTCAAGTTTATATGCATTATCATTTATTTTCTCTAACACCTTAAAGGGACCATCAGCACGTGGCATTAACTTTGATTTGCGCAAATCAGGAAATCTATCCTTACGCAAATGTAACCAAACAAGATCTCCAGGAGCAAACAAAAAATGTTTTCTACCCTTATCTCCAGCAAGTTTATATTTAGCATTCATGCGCTCAATGTTTTCCTTAGTTAACTCATGCATTTTTAAAATCAATTCAGCACGTTGTTTAGCATCAAAATTAACCTTCTCCGAAGATGGAAGAGGCAACAAATCAATAGGTGCATGAGGTAGGAAACCATACACAACTTCAAAAGGGCACATCTTAGTAGTAGAATGCAATGAACGATTATAAGCAAATTCAATATGAGGCAAGCATTCCTCCCACATTTTCTTATTATTCTTCAAAACAGCCCTAAGCATAGTAGACAACGTTCTATTGACTACTTCAGTTTGTCCATCAGTTTGGGGGTGACAAGCAGTACTAAAAAGCAGTTTAGTCCCCAACTTAGCCCATAAACATCTCCAAAAGTGGCTAAGAAATTTAGTATCACGATCTGAAACAATAGTATTTGGCACACCATGCAAGCGAATAATTTCACGAAAGAACAAATCAGCAACATTAACAGCATCATCGCTTTTATGACATGGTATAAAGTGTGCCATTTTCGAGAATCTATCCACGACAACAAATATGCTATCCCTCCCCTTCTTTGTTCGAGGTAAACCTAAAACAAAGTCCATAGATATAACCTCCCAAGGAACACTAGGTACAGGCAAAGGCATATATAAACCATGAGGATTGAGTCGTGACTTAGCTTTTTGACATGTAGTGCAGCGAGCAATAAAACGCTCAACATCCCGTCTCATCTTTGGCCAAAATAAATGTGTAGCAAGTACGTCCTCCGTCTTCTTCACGCCAAAGTGTCCCATTAATCCTCCTCCATGCGCCTCCTGCAACAACAAAAGACGAACGGAGCTAGCTGGAATGCATAGCTTGTTAGCACGAAACACAAATCCATCGTTAACAACAAACTTGTTCCACATTCTTCCTTCTTTACAATTCTGCATTACATCTTTAAAATCAGCATCATGCACATATTGATCTTTGATGGTCTCCAAACCAAATATTTTGAAGTCAAGTTGTGAAAGCATAGTATAGCGACGAGACAATGCATCAGCAATAACATTTTCTTTTCCCTTCTTGTGTTTAATGACATAAGGGAAAGTCTCAATGAATTCAACCCATTTAGCATGTCTACGATTCAGTTTAGCTTGACTTTTAAAATGTTTCAAAGATTCATGATCAGAATGTATAACAAATTCTTTGGGCCATAAATAATGTTGCCATGTTTCTAAAGTCCGAACAAGAGCATATAATTCTTTATCATAAGTAGAATAATTCAGACTAGGCCCACTCAATTTTTCAGAAAAGTATGCAACAGGTTTGCCATCTTGTAATAACACACCTCCTAATCCAATTCCACTAGCATCACATTCAAGCTCAAAAGTCTTATTAAAATCAGGAAGTTGGAGTAAAGGAGCATGTGTCAACTTATCTTTCAATACCGTGAAGGCTTCTTCCTGTGCAGTACCCCAAAGAAAAGGCACATCTTTCTTTGTAAGCTCATTGAGAGGTGCAGCAATGGTGCTGAAATCTCTCACAAAACGCCTATAGAATCCAACGAGGCCAAGAAAACTCCTCACTTGTGTGACCGTTTTGGGCTGCGGCCAACTCTCAATAGCTTCAATCTTGGCTTTATCAACTTCAATTCCCTGTGGAGTAACAACATAGCCAAGAAAAGATACTCGGTCGGTGCAAAAGGTGCACTTCCCAAGGTTACCAAACAAACGTGCATCACGTAGAGCAATAAAAACAGCACGTAAATGTTCCAAATGTTCCTCCAAAGATCTGCTATAAATCAATATGTCATCAAAGTAAACTACCACAAATCGTCCAATGAAAGCACGTAAAACTTCGTTCATTAATCTCATGAAAGTACTAGGTGCATTAGTTAACCCAAAAGGCATGACTAACCACTCATATAATCAAAACATAGTTTTAAATGCTGTTTTCCATTCATCTCCCAATTTCATACGAATTTGATGGTAGCCACTACGCAAATCAACTTTGGAGAATATTGTAGAGCCACTCAATTCATCAAGCATATCATCTAGCCTAGGAATAGGATGACGATAACGAATAGTAATATTATTAATGCCTCTAGAATCAACACACATACGTGATGTACCATCCTTTTTCGGTACTAGAATAATAGGAACAACACAAGGACTAAGGGATTCGCGTATATAACCTTTGTCGAGAAGCTCTTGTACTTGACGCATAATCTCCTTCGTCTCCTCTGGATTGGTACGGTATGGTGCACGGTTTGGCAGTGAAGCACCGGGAATTAAGTCAATCTGATGCTCAATCCCTCGAATAGGCGGTAATCCCGGTGGCACGTCTTGTGGAAATACGTCAGCGAACTCTTGCAAAATGTTAGTGACAGCAGGAGGCAAAGAGGAAGGCACGTCCTCGAATGAAAATAATGCCTATTTGCACACAAAAGCATAGCAAACAGATTTGCTGAAATCTAGCTCATCAATATCAGATTTGGTGGCAAATAAACATGCACTTTTCAATTTAATTTCAGAAGCAACACTAGATGGTTTATTATTAGGCTTCATTTGTTGCTCAAATTCGTTTGCCACAATCTGATTTTCACTCTTATTCTTCTCCTGTTGTGCTTTATTAGCTCTATTAATATCATCTTTCAAAATGGAATCAGGAGTCATAGGAAGCAAAGTAATATTTTTATCCTTATGAACAAGAGTATAGTGATTGTTTCTACCATGGTGTACAGAATTTTTATCAAATTGCCATGGTCTACCAAGTAATAAGGAACATGCTTGCATAGGTACCACATCACAATCAACATAATCAGCATATGTAGAGATACTAAAATGCACACGAACAGTACGTGTTACCTTAACCTTGCCGCTGTTGTTGAACCATTGGATGTAGTAAGGATGTGGGTGTGGTCTTGTGGTGAGAGAAAGCTTCTCCACCATCTCCATGCTAGCCAAGTTGTTGCAGCTCCCTCCGTCTATTATGACGCGCACAGAACGTTCCTTCACAACTCCCTTGGTATGGAACAAATTGTGCCTCTGATTTTGCTCAGCTTGTGTGACCTGCACACTCAAAACACATTGAGCAACTAAACATTCATACCTGTTAGCGTCTTCAGGAGCCATGTATTGCGTCTCATGATCAGAATCATCTCCACCATGTTCTTCACGTGTAATAAGAGCCAATGTCTCCTCATCATAGTCACTAGCGGACTCATATCCACCATCCGCGGTAGCAATCATCACACGCGGAGATTTGCATTCCCTCGCATAATGACCTCCTCCCTTACAACGACGACAAATAATATCACTTGTGTGCCCTGTTGATGCCATGGAAGAAGAAGAACGCTGTGCAGGCCCCGCAGGTGCGCTCTTGGCAGATAATGGTAGTTGTTCCTGTTTTCTTGTATCACGGCTGTAGGAGGCACCTGATTGAGGTGCTGGTGCAGTTGAAGTAGAAGATGCACGCGGCGTCCATGACGAAGATCGGCCTGCAGAAAAGTTAGTTCGCGCCAATGCTTGTCTATCCTGCACTTCACGTTCAGCTTTACAAGCAAGATGGAATAAACGAGTGATATTAGTATACTCCTTATAGTCTAGAATGGTCTGAATCTCTCTATTTAATCCACCCAGAAAACGTGCAAGCATAGCTTCATTCTCCTCAACAATACCACATCGAATCATGCCAGTTTGTAATTCCTGATAATATTCTTCTACCGAATTTTTTCCTTGTCTTAAACGCTGCAATTTTTGAAGCAATTCACGTTGATAATATGGTGGAACCCAACACGTACGCATAGCAGTTTTCAAAGCAGCCCAAGTAGTTGGAATAGGATATAATCTACAATGTTCAGACCACCATACACATGCAAAACTAGTGAAAGCACAAACAGCAGTAGCAACTCGTCTCTCCTCAGGATATTGTAAACATGTAAATCGTTGTTCAGTTTCTAACTCCCAAGTAAGATATATATCAGGAACATATCTACCCTCAAATGGTGGAATATTCAATTTCAGTTTAGGAATATGGACATCATCTCGTACCTGAGGTGGTGGTGCAGGCCTACCATTACGAATATATACCTGAGGTCGACCTGCTGGTGGTGGTGCTGGTGGCTGCTCGTAGATCTGATTTTGATCAACCTCATCCTCATAATCGCCCTTATACTCATCATCCTCCTGGGTACCAGCAGGAGCAGCAGCAGGAGCCAAAGAAGCACCAACAGCAGTAACAGCAGCACCAGAATTTTGTCCTGGCACAATAGGAACACGCTGTGCTCGTCCATACTGATTCGGAAGGGGGCGTAGTTGTTGTTGTTGCAGAGGTGCGACAGGTGCAGCCGGTGGTGGAAGACGCGCAAGCAGTTCATTAAATCTGTTATCAAGCTTTGTTTCGAACGTCTTCTCAAGGCCAGTGATCTTCTCCATGGCCTCTTCAAAATTGTTCAGCACATCTTGTACCTGTTCAGTCATCATTTGCTGAAACTTATCATGAAGCTCCTTGTTCGATAAGTTCTCCCAGTCAATCTCGTCGGCTTGTGATCCTGGCATGGTTAGCAGCAATAGAAACACACAAGAATATGATCCTACAGACTACTAAGAAGTGGTGGTGGTATATCACAAATCCGTCAAGCAAATCTCAAATTCTTACCAGTTCTTACCCAGCAGCAGGCGGTGATCGGCAACCGTTGTAGTCAAAAACTCTCAAAGCTTGGAGAGAGCGATTACCAGGGAGAGTCAAACACACGACGTAGATGTATGTGGAGCTGGGAAGGCTTATAGTATGGTAGCAAAAAGGGTCAGCAATAATCAATTCAGAGATGCAAAGTTGAATAAACGCTCAACGACGGTACTGTGCTGGTCCTAGGCTAGACTGTGCTAGAGACGCGAGCCTAGAACACCAACAAAATCACGGCGCGGCACGTAAACAAGGGAAAAGCACACTCTGATTTTTTTTTCGCTCTTTTTTTTGCGCGCTCTTTTTTTTTGCGCTGCTTTTTTTTTGCGAAAAATCACTATAATGGCGAGTGGCTCAAAACTCTTCCTAGGTCAAACTGACAGGATGGGCACGAAATTTTTTTTTTCGACCAAATTTTTTTTTCGGCTGCCCGGACCCAAAAACTGGAAACAGGTCAAAAAAAACTTCCTATAATGGCACCTGTCTCAAAACACTCAGAAACACCTAAAAATAGGATAGCCAGAATTTTTTTCGAAAAATGCGTTTTCGATTTTTTTTCCGAAACCTACTCCGGCAAGGAAACACGAATCGGAATCTAGATGGATCTCGAAAACAAACCTAATATGCAAGGAACTCGGATTGGTGGTGGATATATGGTGGTGGTATATGGCAGCGGTGGTGGTAGCGGTGGTAGTATATGGATATGGATCGGTGGTGGTATATGGATACGGATTCGGAGCGGTGGCGGATAAGCGGTGGTGGTAGATGGCAGGGGCGATGATGATGGTGCGGCGGCGGCGTGACAACTTATGACCAGAACTCGAAACTCTAAAAGACTAGACTCTAAGACCAGCAACTAGACACGACGATGCAACCGCAAATTCAACAAAGCAAAACCCTAAAAAGATTATGCAAAGGCTCAGATTGGTTCGGATATGATGAACTAACCCTAATTTTTTTTGTGGCTTTTTCGTGGACTGTAGGTATGAAGAACAGACTCGATCTAAACTACGAAAAACTGTAAAATCTCACCGAGCAACCTGGAAATCTGATACCACTTGATAGAGGCAAAGGTGTCCCGTCTTTCGATGAGATGATGGATATCGCTTTGGTGGAAGTCGACTTTGACGATCCGACTACGAACGTGCAAGGACGTCGCGCCTTAGCAATCGCTAAACCAACTCCGAGAGGTTATTGACCACGCCGGAGCACGATCAACCTGACCACGAGGGTCTGTTTCCTGCGAGCAAACAAAGAACAAGCAAGAAACTAAGATTGCAATCTGGATATTGCGAATATAACATGAAAGCTTTATTGATCAAGGTGGGGTTCTGTGACGCCTTTGTCTGGTCGTTGAACACAAACGAAGTACGCGAAGTTGCAGCTATGGCGAAGTTTTAATCTAAACAAAACCCAAAGTCTAAACGATGCCCTAAGGGCTGTATATATGGAGGAAGAGGGGGGGAATTTCGTGGCCCTTGGTGGAGGGGTCCGAAATCAACCCTATCTCTTGTTTCCCCACACATACGGACTCTAAAAATAGCCTATACTTATGTGTTTCGAAATTACATGGGCCTGGCCCAATAATAAGGTGACGCAGCACCTAAAATAGCCTCGGGACGAAATTTATGAAGTGGCATCTTGTATATTTCGTCCAAGGCTTCATGCACCCATTATGGTGGCTTCAAAGTCCTGAAATCATCACTTGTAACTCCGTTCTTGTTCCCCTTGCGCATGCCATCATCTCCATGCTTGTTCTTGCTCCAATGTTCATCCTTCTCCAAGCTAGGCCCTTCATTTGTAAGCAAAACAAATGTATCCAATTTAGGCAGCATCATATTCTCATGAACATTAGAATCATTACCAAGAAACGAAAGTACCTGGTAATTTAGTTGGCGTGCACGAGCTCTAGTAATTGGTCCAGTATGTATAACAGCAGGGGCTGTGGGTGTAACAATTGTATTGATGTCCTCATCATAGGGTTGATTTCGGACCCCTCCACCAAGGGCCACGAAATTCCCCCCTCTTCCTCCATATATACAGCCCTTAGTGCATCGCTTAGACTTTGGGTTTTGTTTAGATTAAAAGTTCGCCATAGCTGCAACTTCGCGTACTTCGTTTGTGTTCAACGACCAGACAAAGGCGTCACAGAACCCCACCTTGATCAATAAAGCTTTCATCTTATATTCGCAATATCCAGATTGCAATCTCAGTTTCTTGCTTGTTCTTCGTTTGCTCGCAGGAAACAGACCCTCGTGGTCAGGTTGATCGTGCTCCGGCGTGGTCAATAACCTCTCGGAGTTGGTTTAGCGATTGCTAAGGCGCGACATCCTCGCACGTTCGTAGTCGGATCATCAAAGTCGACTGCCACCAAAGCGATATCCATCATCTCATCGAAAGACGGGACACCTTTGCCTCTATCAGGAAGTGTCCCGGGGAGTTGAGCTCTGAGGTGTTGTCGTCATAATTTTATCGTTGTAGTTTTGGAATACCTGAGTCTAGTACGCCGACATCGAAAATCTCTTTTATGCAGTTCGTTGGTGAGATAACCTCGACGCCACAAAGTACTGGGGCGGGAGTTCGGGAGTATCGCCATAACTTGTATAACAGATGCTTTTCGAAGGTTGAGGTAGATGGTTTCCGAAGTTTTTCTCGGTTATGTGTTGAAGGATGGATACAGCTGGATGTATGATTTGCTAGATTTGGGTGAGATATTATGCTTCCCCTGTATCCCCAACACCTGATTGCATAACCGGAAAGGTTCAGGAGTTTCATAGGTGGGAATTCTTGTAGCTCTAGTTCTTCTTCCACGGATATTGGTTTGAGATTGGGATTTCTTACCGATTATTCGTTCTTGATCCGTACCTTGTTGATTTATTTCTCTACCTTAATTCTACGTGGCTTCTCAATTTGTGGATATGTGACCATTTCAAGAGGAATGCATTCGTTCATTTTGTTCGGATGTGAAGACTATATGTTGCAATTTTCATTCCGTTGGATTCAGCTTCAATATTTGTCTATCAATGTGCTAATGGTGGTCAACCTCTTTAGGATGGCTCCTCCAACGCGCATGACTCCGAATCCTGATCCGCCACCACCTCCCCCTCCTCCGGAGGCATGGCAAGCTGTGATGGCCGCAACCAATGCAAACACACAGTTGATCATGCAAATTCTTCAAGAGCGCAATCAAGGCAGTCAAGGGAATCAAGGCAGCAATCAGAATCACTTTGCTACACTCAACCAGTTCCTTGCTAACGGGCCAAAGACTTTCAGCAATTGTGTTGAGGCAAACGATGCTGACGATTGGCTTGTGGATCTGTGTAAGCATTTCGAGTGCAGTAACGTCAGGCCTGAGGACTTTGTCAAGTTCGCTTCCTTCCAACTCAAAGACCAAGCTGCAGAATGGTTCCAGCAGTACAAGGATTCCAGAGGTGGACGTTATCACTTGGGATGATTTCCGTCGAGATTTCCGAGCACATCATATTCCTCAGAGCGTGGTTGAAAGTAAGCGTGAGGAATTCCGCAATCTAAAGCAAGGCTCATTGTCTGTCTATGACTACAACAAGTTGTTCCAGAAGCTCGCCCGCTTTGCCAAGCAGGACGTCCCTGATGAGAAGAGCATGATATACCAGTTCAGGGGTGGTCTCAGAGAAGAAATTCAGCTAGCTCTTGTTCTCTTTGAGCCCTTGAGATACGATGAGTTCTACAACATGGCAGTGAAGCAAGAGGCTGCTCAGTTGAGGTGTGATGCTTCCAAGAAGCGAGCCAGAGATGTTACTCCTTCTTCCTCTACTCAAGTGGCCAAGCAGGAGAAGTATTGGCTTCCTCCTCCTCCGTTTCGTCAGCCGTATCAACAGAAGAGCAAAGGTGGCAGTGGATCTTCCCACCCACCCAACCCTGGCTTTCAGAACAAGACTTCGTCTCAAGCTCCAAGATGCAACAAGTGCCAACAGAAGGGTCACTATGCCAACAAGTGTTTCAACCAGAGGCGTCTTCCTCCTCTTCTTCCTGTCAGATCGGCAAGTACAGATGTGGTCAAGCATAACCCCAAGCATGCCAAGGTCAATTTGCCGAATGCAACTCAGGCAGAGGACTCACCAGATGTGATTATGGGTAACCTTCCTGTTAACGATATTCCAGCTAAAGTTCTTTTTGACACTAGTGCATCGCTTTCTTTTATTTTAACTCCATTTGTGGCCAAGCATGATTTTGTGACCGAAAGGATTCCTGTTCCGTTGAAGATTGTGTCTCCGGGCAAGCAAATGACTTCTAACAATTGCGTCCCGGATGTCTCTATCACGTTGGGTGACTACAAGTTTCTCTCTTCTCCGGTGGTTCTTGGTAACTCGGATATTGATCTTATTCTCGGAATGGATTGGCTTTCTAAGTACAAGGCGCATCTTGATTGTGCTGCCAGGCAGATTCAATTGACTCATTCGTCTGCGGATGTAATTGTTTTTGCCGCTTGTGATGATACTATCCGTCTGTTTTCTCTCAATGAGAAGGGTGAATTGGACGCTATCTCGCAAATTCCAGTCGTTTGCGAATATCAAGACGTCTTTCCAGAAGAGCTTCCAGGAATGCCTCCGCACCGGCCAGTTGAATTCGTTATTGATCTTGAGCCTGGCACGGAACCTATGTGCAAGCGCCCTTACAAGCTCAGACCTGAAGAGTTGAAGGAGCTGAAGAAGCAACTCGATATTCAAGAGAAAATGGGTCTCATCCGGCCTAGTTCTTCTCCGTGGGGTTGTGGTGTTCTTTTTGTGAAGAAGAAGGATGGAACGGACCGACTTTGTGTTGATTACCGTCCAGTGAACAAGAAGACCATCAAGAACAAATACCCACTTCCCAACATCAATGAGCTGTTCGAACAACTCAAAGGTGCCCAAGTATTCTCCAAGCTTGATCTCCGTATGGGTTATCATCAGATTTGAATCCATGAGCAAGATATTCCCAAGACGGCTTTCAGGACAAGCTTTGGTTCATATGAATACACCGTCATGTCTTTTGGCCTCGTCAACGCTCCTCCGACGTTCTCTCGCATGATGAATTTCATCTTCAACGCCTACACCAATGACTTCGTTTTGGTCTATCTCGACGACATTCTGGTTTTCTCGAAGAACAAGGAAGATCATGCCAAGCACTTGCGTTTGGTTCTTGATAAGCTCAGAGAACATCAGTTCTACGCCAAGTTCTCCAAGTGTGAATTTTGGCTCGATGAGGTTCTTTATCTTGGTCATATCATATCCGCCAAGGGCATTGCCGTGAATCCTGAGAAGGTGTCTGCAATTGTGAATTGGGAACCTCCTCAGAACATGAAGCAACTCCATAGCTTCCTCGGTCTCGCAAGCTATTGCCGAAGATTCGTTGAAAACTTTTCTAAGATCGCGAAGCCTCTCTCAAATCTTCTTCAGAAGCACGTCAAGTACGTTTGGTCTCCGGAGTGTGACATTGCTTTCAACACTTTGAAAGAGAAATTGATCACTGCTCCAGTTCTGACTCCGCCTGATGAATCCAAACCGTACGAGGTCTTTTGTGATGCCTCTCTCCAAGGTCTGCAGTATTGATGCAAGAGAAGAAAGTTGTTGCTTATACCTCTCACCAGTTGAAGCCTAATGAGAAGAACTACCCCACTCATGATCTCGAGTTGGCGGCAGTTGTGCATGCTCTTTTGACTTGGAGACATCTTCTATTGGGAAGAAAAGTGGACATTTTCACTGACCACAAGAGTCTCAAGTACATCTTCACTCAGCCTAATCTCAACCTCAGGCAAACTCGATGGGTCGAAATGATTCAAGAGTATAATCCGAGTATTGAGTATACTCCAGGAAAGGCTAATGTGATTGCTGACGCATTGAGCAGGAAAGCTTACTGCAACAGTCTGATTCTCAAGCCTTATCAACCCGAGCTTTGTGAAGCTTTTCGCAAAATTAATCTGCAAGTTGTTCCTCAAGGTTTCCTCGCCAACCTTCAAGCCCTCCTACCTTAGAAGACCAGATTCGCCAAGCCCAGCTTCTTGATGCTATGGTGAAAAAGGTGAAGATTGGGATTGCCAAGAGCCAGTCCAAGTACAAGTGATACCGCCTTGATGACAAGGACACTCTCTTCTTCGAGGATCGTATTGTTGTACCCAAAGGTGACCTTCGTAAAGTGATCATGAACGAGGCTCACAATTCTCTCCTCTCCATCCACCCTGGGAGCACGAAGATGTATCAGGACCTCAAGGAAGCTTATTGGTGGACTCGAATGAAGTGCGAGATCGCTCAATTCGTGAGTGAATGCGATGTCTGCAGAAGAGTGAAGGCAGAACACCAAAGGCCAGCTGGTCTCCTCCAACCTCTTGCCATTCCAGAAGGGAAGTTTGACCACATTGAGATGGACTTCGTGACTGGGTTTCCAAAGTCCAAGCGTGGCAATGATGCTATATTCGTTGTCATCGACAAACTCACCAAAGTGGCTCACTTTCTGCCTATCAAAGAGTTGATCACTACAGCTCAATTGGCGGAACTCTATACCTCTCGAATTGTTTCTCTGCACGGTATTCCTCAAGTGATCTCTTCAGACCGTGGCAGCATCTTTACCTCGACGTTTTGGGATTCTTTTCAGAAGGCCATGGGCACGAACATCCGCTTCAGCACAACATTCCATCCTCAAACTAGCGGTCAAGTCGAACATGTCAACCAGATTCTTGAAGATATGCTCTGGGCTTGTGTGATCTCCTTCGGCATGAAGTGGGAGGATTGTCTTCCTTATGCTGAATTCTCCTACAACAACAGTTTTCAAGCAAGTTCGGGCAAGGCCCCATTCGAAATTCTGTATGGCAGGAAGTGCCGTACCCCTCTCAACTGGTCGGAAACTGGTGAACGTCAGCTTTTGGGTAATGACTTAATCACAGAGGCAGAAGAAATGTGCAAAGTCATTCATGATAACCTCAAAGCAGCCCAATCCCGTCAGAAGAGCTACTATGATAGTAGGCACCATGATTTGGCTTTCGAGATCGGAGATCATGTTTACCTCCGTGTCTCTCCTATGAAAGGTACTCGTCGCTTCGGTATCAAAGGGAAGCTTGCCCCCAGATACGTGGGACCTTTCAAGATTGTCAGCAAGAGAGGCGACCTCGCCTATCAACTCAAGCTTCCTTCAAACTTTGCAAATGTTCATGACGTGTTCCATGTCTCTCAGCTTCGAAAGTGCTTCAAGACTCCTGACCGCACCGTCAACTTCGAGGACATTGAGCTCCAAGAAGATCTCTCTTATCGTGAGCACCCAGTTGCTATTCTTGAAGAGACTGAACGCAAGACTCGCAACAAGTCAATCAAATTTCTCAAAGTCAAGTGGTCACACCATTCCGACCGTGAAGCTACCTGGGAACGCGAGGATCACCTCCGTTCTGAGTACCCGGCGTTCTTTCAGTCCTAGATCTCGGGACGAGATCCTTTCGTAGTGGTGGAGTGTTGTAACACCCCGTATATAACTTTCCCTATTTGTACTCCAACTCTTGCCGTTTTCGGCGTTAAGTTATATTTATTTCCTCGGGTTCGGGTTTTGTCTCCGTGTGTTGTTGTCATTGTCATGCATATCATATCATGTCATCATGTGCATTGCATTTGCATACGTGTTCGTTTCATGCATTCGAGCATTTTCCCCGTTGTCCGTTTTGCATTCCGGCGCTTCGTTCTCCTCCGGTGGTCATTTCTAGCTTTCTTTCATGTGTGGGGATTAAACATTTCCGGATTGGACCGAGACTTGCCAAGCGACCTTGGTTTACTACCGGTAGACCGCCTGTCAAGTTTCGTATCATTTGGACTTCGTTTGATAACCAAGGGACCAAAAAGGCCTCGTGTGTGTTGCAGCCCAACACCCCTCCAATTTGGCCCAAAACCCACCTAACTCTGCGCCATCATCTAGATCGTTCGATCACGATCGCGTGGCCGAAAACCGCACCTCATTTGGACTCTCCTAGCTCCCCTATGCCTATATATACACCCCCCATTCCAAATTCGCGGATCCTCTCCCTCTAACCCTAAAAAAATCTCCCCGCCGCCGACGGACATGTCCGCCGCCTAACCGGACACGTCCGCCGCCCCCCCGGGCCAGTCCCGTGCTGCCACGTGGCGCGTGCCCACATCGCCGCCGCCACTCCCGCCGAGGCCCGCTCGGG
>NC_057794.1:213922910-213928409 GCF_018294505.1 Triticum aestivum | reverse complement strand
CTCGACGGCCGCCGCCTCGCCCTTGCCTCCCCGAGCCGGCGCCGCCCCGACCTCCGCCGTTCGCCGCCCCGGCCGCCGTGTCCGGCCACCGCCCCGCTCCGGCCACCTCCTCACCCACCATCCCGGGTTGCTACAGTGAGCTCCGGCGAGAGCTCCGTCTAATCTCGTTTTGCGTGTAGATCTAGATCCGGTGAACAGTAACCCTAGGGTGATATTTTTTGTCTAAGTCCCGAAATTTTCAGTTCAGGTGCTCATGTTCACGGGTTCGTAACATTGCATCCGTAGCTCCGATTCATGCATATAGCATATCAAAATGTTCACCCCAGAGAGTACATCATTTCATTCCATTGCATCATTTTCATTTGAGGTAATCTTGATGCCCGAAATGCTGTTAGAAGAGGGCTACTTGAGATAATTGTCAGATCTCCTACTCCATTTGCATATTTGTCTTTTTTGCCATGATTTTTGTGTGCATGATATGCCCATGTGCTCTACATATGTTTTGTTAAGGGTTTTGTCATCTCTCCAGAGGTGCAACCCATGTATTTTTAAGATGTGTGTGGTGACTTGTGCAAGCTTGCAAAGTGGTGCACTTGCTAATTCTGTTTTCAGGGACTTAGTAATTTCACCAAGTCCTGGAGCTGTTTATCTCATGATGCCATATGTTCTTGTTGTTTCTTAGTGATCCGTGCCTCTTTTGAGTATGGTCAGTAAGGATGTTTTGTTATTATTGTAGTGTTTTATCCATCCATGTCTTTGTTTGCACTTATGAAGCACCCTAGCTTGAGTCAATCGAGCTCTACTTTTGCTACTTTGTGAATCTGGGCAGATTGTCAACTTGTTTGCAATTTTGCCGGTGATGTTGTAGTTGATCCGTGCATGCTATGCTATTGTTCTTGCCATGTCTAGCTTGCATTTTGTGCCTTCTTGATATATGTATGATTGTCTTGCCATGACTTGCACCGTAGTGAGCGCATCGAGCTCGTAAACATGCCTACTTGAGTTATATTTCAGCATGTGTCAGTTTTTCTCCAAGTATGAAAACTGATTATGTTTTTGCTATGTTCACATGCTTGCAATTGTATTTTCTGATCCCTTTTAGCTCAAGGTCACTAAGGGACTTTTGTTAAGCTCTTTGAGTAGCTCCATGCCATGCTTTACTTTGCCATGTTCAGATCCTATAGCATGTAGTTTTGTTGCTCCGAAGCGGGCTACCTGATCTGAAATTCCAGACAAGTGTTAATTTCACTAAGTCTGAGATCTGTTTGTCATTTGCATTTTTGCCATGCTTGTTTGAACCTGTTAATGGATGATTTGGCCGTAGCTCAGTGCTAGACTTTTGTTAAGCATCTTGTGTGCATCCCTGCCATGTATTTTGTTGTCATGTTTGGGTGCTGTAGCATGTTCGTTTCTTTGCATTTAGATGCCTACTTGCTGTAAATCGCAGACCGGTGTCATTTTTGAATCGCTTGCCATTTCCAAACCGTAACTCCGATTCCGGCGTTCTTTATATCGTTTTCAAGCGATTTCATCTCATCTTTCCAGTGGCACACTTGGTTTTCCAAGTTGAGGCTAGGTTCATGCATTTCCTGTCATATCTTGCATTTTGCATCCCGCATCGCATCCCGCAAAGCATATCATCTTTGCATTGTGTTGTTTGAGTTTGCACGTGGTTGATTGTATCCTTGTTGCTTGTTTGTCTTGTTTGGGTAGAGCCGGGAGACGAGTTCGCTAACGAGGAGCCCGTTGAGTTTGCTTTTGAGGATCCAGGCAACTCTGACAACTGTGCGGGCAAGATGATCATACCCTCGAAATCACTACTATCTTTGCTATGCTAGTTTGCTCGCTCTTTGCCATGCCATTGCTACGATGCCTACCATTTGCTTGCAAGCCTCCCAAATTGCCATGTCAAACCTCTAACCCACCATTGTCCTAGCAAACCGTTGATTGGCTATGTTACCGCTTTGCTCAGCCCCTCTTATAGCGTTGCTAGTTGCAGGTGAAGATTGGAGGCCGTCCCTTGTTGGAACATCTTTTATTTACTTGTTGGGATATCATTATATTATCTTGTTATCTTAATGCATCTATACACTTGGTAAAGGGTGGAAGGCTCGGCCTCTCGCCTAGTGTTTTGTTCCACTCTTGCTGCCCTAGTTTCTGTCATATCGGTGTTATGTTCTCGGATTTTGCGTTCCTTACGCGGTTGGGTTATAATGGGAACCCCTTGATAGTTCGCCTTGATTAAAGCTTTTCCAGCAATGCCCAACCTTGGTTTTACCATTTGCCACCTAGCCTCTTTTTCCCTTGGGTTTCCGGAGCCCGAGGGTCATCTTATTTTAAACCCCCCCGGGCCAGTGCTCCTCTGAGTGTTGGTCCAAATAGAGCCACTTGCAGCGCCACCTCGGGGCAACTTGAGGGTTGGTTTTAGTTGTACGTAGTGTTCATCTGACTGTGCCCTGAGAAAGAGATATGTGCAGCGCCTATCAGGATTTGTCGGCGCATTTGGGCGGTGTTGCTGGATTTGTTTTAACCTATCGAAGTGTCTTGAATTACCGAGATACCGAGTCTGATCGGAACGTCTTGGGAGGAGGTCTATTCCTTCGTTGACCGTGAGAGCTTGTCATGGGCTAAGTTGGGACTCCCCTGCAGGGATTTGAACTTCTGAAAGCCGTGACCGCGGTTATGGGCAGATGGGAATTTGTTAATGTCCGGTTGTAGATAACTTGAACCTTAACTTAACTAAAATGAATCAACCGAGTGTGTTACCGTGATGGTCTCTTCTCGGCGGAGTCCGGGAAGTGGACATGGTGTTGGAGTAATGTTTGCGCAGGTTGCTCTCTAGTTTCTCGCTCGTGCTTTGCCTCCTCTTCTCGCTCTCTTTTGCGAATAAGTTAGCCACCATACTTGCTAGTCGCTTGCTGCAGCTCCACATATATTTTTTACCTTGCCATACCTATAAGCTTAAATAGTCTTGATCGCGAGGGTGCGAGATTGCTGAGTCCCTGTGGCTCACAGATTACTATTACACCAGATGCAGGGCCTGATGACTCCGCTCCAGGAGACGCGTATTAGCTCAAGTGGGAGTTCGACGAAGACTCTCAACGTTACTATGTTTCCTTTCCCGATGATCAGTAGTGGTGCCCAGTTGGGGGGTGAACGGGACCGTTGTCGCATGTTGGGTTCTCTTTTATTTTGGCGCCGTAGTCGAGCCATGAGTGTTTGGGTGATGTAATGTTATTTATGAACTTGATTGACGTGGCGAGTGTAAGCCAACTATTATTATCTCCCCTTTATTATTTATATTACATGGGATGTTGTGAAGATTGCCTAGCTTGCGACATATGCCTTCAATGCGATTATGTCTCTAAGTGGTGCCTCGACACGTGGGAGCTATAGTCGCATCGAGGGTGTTACAAGAAATATGTCATCCACCATGATAGGTTTGTTGTTATGTATAGCATAATGGAGACTCCAAGGATGTAATGCATCACGAGAAATATGTAGAGCATTGTTATTCATGGAATGCATATGGTGCACACAAGGGATGTAATGATGCGATACACAATAATTTTCATGGCATGACATATGAGATGAATTGCACAAGTCATGTAAAGGAAGCATGGCAATATAATCACATGAAAAACAAAAGCCAATGACCATCATCTCATCATCTATGCCATAAGTACAAATGGGATTTATTTTAATGGGGCATGCATAGCTACTATGTTGAGATTGAAATGATGCAATATGGGATATCTCACTCATAGCATATGACAAGTTCAAAGGATTTTCAAACATGATGTGACCAAAAGAATTTTCACATGATATCCTATGGAGCATAGCATCACAACTAGGCAACTCAACATGCTCATCATCATATTCATCATAAATAGGTAGCATATCTAAGCATGTAGAAGACATAGTATGTGGTGCATCCATAAGGTGATCATCATCATGCAAGCAATCGATGTGAAGATAGTCCACTAGTGGGACAAGCGAAGCACCATCACCTATGTTACCTATGGGGCTCCACTCATGTGGTGTAGGTGAGGTGTCGAAGACCAAGTCGTGGTCATCTTCATCATGATGAAACCATGTGGGGGAGTGCATCGTATTCCACCATGGCCATCGTCGTCTCCATTGGAGTTATGGACTCGTCGAGGATAAGCACGTTGTCATGTAGGAGACCTAGCACCAAAGAATAAAACACACTCGGAGTAGAGGTTAAGTCATTAGAAATCATAGTGGCCTCACATGCCATCTCAACTACCTCACTCACTAAGTGTTGTGGCTCACTCACTCCCTCTTGGATGCTCTCACTCATATGGTTGGTAGAGTCACTCAAATGGCTCTCAACCTCACATAGGATGTGAGGCATGCTCTCAAGTGTGGGGCACTCATCCTCTCATAGGAAATGCTCTCAATGTCATGTAGGGTGGAGTCACTCATGTTACTCATGTGGTGGTGGCTCTCTGTAACGACCAAACCTCAAAGGATTTGAGTCTCTGTGCTTAACGTGCTAGTTCCTAGATCGAACTCGCTAGCACACACAGTATAGATGAATACCAGAATATCAAGTGCATCATTTATTACAACGTATGATCCAGAATATATAAAATAAAACAATCTACATAGCACTTGGCTAGCTCTATTCAATCAAACAGTGGAAAGTAGCAGAAAATAACGATGAGTCCCATCATAGCCCACTGGCGATGCTGAGTGCAGACTCGCGACCCTAACGGTACCTTACTCTTCGTCTGAATATCCTGCAACATGAGACGTTGCAGCCATATAGGTCAATACTTGGAATGTATTGGCAAGTTACACATGAGTAATAATAAAGCAGACCTACATGTATATGCATAGTACAACAAAGGAAGGCTTGATGGTTTATTCTTGCAGAAAGCTGATTTTATCCTCATAACTACCTAACAGTCAAATTTTTATTTAGTTCTTTTATTACTACAATTAAATGCACACGGTTGAGTTGGCAAAATCAACTCCAACCTACCCTTTTATTAGGTTGCCCACAAATATTATTAAGTGTCACATCTGTCAAGATCATCCAACAACTGTAATGGCATAGTGGCTCAAAGTTGCGTATAACCGGGGGCACGGCTAATCATGATTAATTTAAATACTCTGCAGAGTTTAGTACGCTTTACCCACTGGACCCAACCCGAAGATTGAGACGAAGTCTTTTAGAAGCAGTCCCCTAGTCCCAACAGGAGGCCCATCCCAACTATTATATCTACATCTGCTGGCACATCCGGGTAAGGGTCCCACAACTGATCAACTAAGCCAGAGCCCATTTAGCCAGTGGTCGCACATGGAAGCTACTAGTCACTAAGTCTGTCTGATCTTTTTGAGCCTGGGCGGCCGTCCACTTACATTCAGAGGGTATAAACCATGATGTTCTTGAAACCACCCTAGCAATACCACTTCCGCCCAGAGGTGAATTAAATCCTGAGTTACTACTCAAATTATTATATATATATA
>NC_057794.1:213886465-213922762 GCF_018294505.1 Triticum aestivum | reverse complement strand
CAACGAATACACGAACCAACCCCGTCTACAAGGATAGCAAAACTACAACTTCCACGATTTGCAAAGACGGGAAGATAGCTCAACAACATAGCAAAATAATATAGTAATCCTATACATGCATATATTCAAGGTGTTATATAACTACATGCATAGAAAACAATAGGTAAAGGATGATCAAGGTGTAACTTGCCTTGGTTCTGGTTCAAAAATTCACACTCCTAACAATAGCTCGCGTCGCACTCCGGACAATCTACACGTTTCACACAATTCAACAAATCAATCACTGGAATACGAATAGAACCAAAACAAAACCAACAGCAACAAAATCATTTTTAAAACTCAAAAACAGAAGCTTAGCAGCACCTAAATTGCACAACGGTCACAATGCAAAAAGAATCACTCGATTCTGATAAACGGTTTGAAAGTTACGGCCTCCGGAAGATTTGATTCAAATTCAAACGAATTCAAATTTGAACAGGGCAAACATGTGCAAAGTTGGTACTGTGATAATGTCCCGATTTTTGTGAGTGCATAGGAAAAAGAGTTACCTAAATTGGATATATATAATAAAAGATATAGCTAGTTGAATTTTGGATGAAAATCTGTGAAAAACAAAAAGAAACAGAAATCCCTTGGTCCTGTAGCGAACTCCTGTGCTGTTCCTGTAGCGAACTGCCACGTGGCAGGGGCCTATTGGCTGAAAACCTCCTGTGCGCGCGTGCTCACCGTGTACAGAGGAAAACGGCGGCGACGGTCGGCATCGGCGGTGGCGCTCCTCTAGCGACTCTCCGGCGAGGAGGAAGTGACAGGAGGATGCGGCGGTGAGTGGTGGAGATGGTGGTGGTGTTCAACGGCGACGGGGCTCCCTCGAGCGGTGGTGGTGAGCTCCTGAACTCCGGCGTGCTCCGGCAAAGTCGGGCGTCGGTGGCGGCGTCGTCCTGGTGCGCTGCAGGTTAACCCGAGGTGTCAAACGAGTGCGGCGTCGAGAGGGGGTTCGAACGGTGACAAGTGGAGCGGCCGGGCGTCCTTACGGCAATGGATTCGGACGGTCAACGACGACGGCGGCTGAAGCTCCTCGGTGAGATCCAATTTGCCCAACAGAGGCGTGCAGACGACGGAAATGATCGGAAAGAGGCTTCGGGGGTGCGGGGCAAACCCTTACGCGTCCAGGGAGTCCTAGGGGAGCACCATGTCGACTAGGGGGCGAGATCGATCCGGCTCGCGCTCGGGTGTGCGAGCGATGCGGCTGCGCACGTGTTCGTCCGACCGGAGGAAGGGGATGGGGAGCGGGGCCCGCTGGTCAGCGGCTGGGGCGAGGTGGATCGGGCGCGGGCGAGCGATGCGGGTCAGGTGCGGCTGTGCGGCGCGTACCGCTTCGCTGGGAAGGTGGGCTGCGGGGTGTGCTGCTGCTGCGCTGGCTGGCTGGGCCGCGGGGTGTGTTGCTGCTACGCTGGCTGGCTGGGCCGCGGGGTGTGCTGCTGCTGCGCTGGCTGGCTGGGCCGCGGCGATGGGCCGGTTGGCTGGCCGGCTCGCTGGCCCTTTTTTTATAAAGACAACAGCAGGACAAAATAAATAAAATAAAATACACAGTATAAATTCTAAATAAAAACACCTAGACACACAGTAAAAATAACTCTACAACTATAAAATACAGGAACACTAGTTCCAACACTAATGCAATTTTAGAAATTCATTTTGATGCAAAAGGCCACACAAACAGTAAAATAACACACAATTAAAATACTTTGAAGATCACAAAAATTACCAGAACATATCAGATGAACTGGAAACAATATTCTGCACATTATGAACATTTTAAACAGGGGAGAAGTCATGTTATCTCCACTCCAACAAATTGCCTTTAGTTGCATAATGAAGAGAATATTCCAAAAAAGAAAATAATGCATGGAAAAATATGAGATGCATATGAATGATCTATTAACATCCAAATTGGGAAAATTGGGATGTTACAAACCTACCCCCCTTAAGATGAATCTCGCCCTCGAGATTCTGGCTGGCTAGCAAATAGGTGTGGGTGATCCTGCCTGAGATCTTCCTCTTGTTCCCAGGTAGCTTCCTCTTTTGTGTGATGATCCCACTGAACCTTGCATAACTTAATTATCTTGGTGCGAGTAACTCTCTCTGCTGTCTCCAGAATCTTAATAGGCTTGTCCTCATATGTCAAATCACTCTCCAACTGAATTGCCTCAAGTGGCACTGTGTCCCCCAATGGAACATCCATCATCTCTGCATGGCACTTCTTCAACTGAGATACATGAAACACATTATGAACTCCTGACAAGGATTCTGGCAACTCCAGCTGATAAGCTACCTCTCCTCTACGCTCCAAGATCTTGTAAGGCCCCACAAAACGTGGTGCTAACTTACCTTTGATTCCAAACCTCTTAATTCCACGAAGTGGTGAAACTCTAAGATATGCACGATCTCTTACCTCATATGTCGCCTCCTTACGTTTTGCATCTGCATAACTCTTCTGCCTAGACTGTGCTATCTTCAACCTGTCATGAACCAACTTGACCTTCTCCTCAGCATCTTTGATCAAGTCTGGTCCAAATAACTGACGTTCTCCAACCTCATCCCACATCAACGGTGTCCTGCACTTCCTACCATACAATACCTCAAATGGTGCCATCTTCAGACTAGCCTGGTAACTGTTATTATATGAGAACTCTGCATAAGGTAAATTATCATACCAACTGGACCCATAGTCCAAAGCACAAGCTCTCAACATATCCTCCAAAATCTGATTTACCCTCTCTGTGTGCCCATCTGTCTGTGGATGGAAAGCAGTACTGAACTCCAGCCTGGTGCCCAAGGATTCATGCAACTGACGCCAAAATTTGGATGTGAACTGAGTACCTCTATCAGACACTACCTTCCTTGGAACTCCATGCAGACAAACAGTCTTAGACATATAAATCGAGCACTGGTATAAGTAGTCTTTACCGGGATGAAGTGAGCAACTTTAGTCAGACGATCAACAACTACCCAAATAGAATCATAACCTGATCGAGTCCTGGGTAGACCTGTAATGAAATCCATACCAATCTCATCCCACTTCCAATCAGGTATAGGCAATGGCTGTAACAAACCTGCTGTTCTCTGATGTTCTGCTTTAACTCTGTGGTACACATCACATGTTGCAATATATCTAGCAATTTCCCTCTTCATGCTAGGCCACCAAAATCTTTCCCTCAAATCCAAATACATCTTAGTATTACCTGGGTGAATAGAACAAGGTGAATCATGCGCCTCTTGAAGAATCAACTTCCTGATATCTACATCTTGAGGTACACAAATACGCTTCTCAAACCATATGGCCCCATGTTCATCCTCATGGAAACCTTCTGCCTTACCTTTAACCATGTTCTCTTTTATCTCAGCAATCTCCTTGTCATTCTTTTGAGCTTCTCTGATCCTGTCAAGAAAAGTAGGCTTTACCTCCAGTGTTGCTAAATATCCCTTAGGAACCATCTCCAATCTGAGATTCCTAAACTGTTCACATAATTCAGGTGGCATATTATCAATATTAATTGCATTAGCATGGCTCCTATGACTCAATGCATCAACAACAACATTAGCCTTACCAGGATGATACTGCACATTCAAATCATAATCCTTAATAAGCTCCAACCATCTCCTCTGCCTGAGGTTCAAATCCTTCTGAGTAAAAATATACTTCAAGCTCTTATGATCAGTAAATATATCATAATGATTACCAATAAGATATGCCCTCCAAGTTTTCAATGCATGCACAACTGAGGCTAACTCCAAATCATGTGTAGGATAATTAAGCTCATGATTCTTAAACTGACGTGAAGCATAAGAAACAACTTTACCTTCCTGCATCAAAACACTCCCAAGTCCTTGACGAGAAGCATCACAATATACCTGGAAGTCCTTATGTATGTCTGGCAGAGTTAAAACTGGTGCCGTAACCAAACACTGCTTCAATTCCTGAAAGCTGGCTTCACATTCATCAGTCCAAACAAACTTCTTCTCCTTCTTCAATAATTCAATCATAGGCTTTGCAATTTTGGAAAAGTTCTCAATAAACCTCCTATAATAACCTGCAAGGCCCAAAAAGCTGCGAATCTCTCCAACTGACGTGGGTGTCTCCCACTCTGTAACTGCAGCAACCTTAGATGGATCAACTGCAACTCCATTACCTGACACAACATGTCCAAGGAATGCTACCTCATCCAGCCAAAACTCACATTTGCTGAACTTGGCATACAGCTGATGTTCCCTCAATTTCTCCAATACCAAACGCAAATGCACCTCATGCTCTTGCTTATTCTTGGAGAACACCAATATATCATCAATGAAAACAACCACAAATTTATCCAAGAACTCCATAAACACCTTGTTCATCATATTCATGAAGTATGCAGGGGCGTTAGTCAATCCAAATGACATAACAGTATATTCATACAACCCATACCTCGTAGTAAAAGCAGTCTTTGGAATATCTTGCTCATGAATCTTCAATTGATGATAACCAGAACAAAGGTCAATCTTAGAAAACACAGTAGCTCCCCCAACTGGTCAAATAGATCATTTATCATAGGCAAAGGATACTTATTCTTAATGGTTACCTCATTCACAGAACGATAATCAACACACATCCTCAAGGTCCCATCCTTCTTCTCCATAAACAAAACTGGGGCTCCCCAAGGTGATGAACTTGGGCGAATAAATCCTTACGCCTGCAATTCTCTTATCTGCTTCTTCAGTTCCTCCAACTCTTGAGGAGGCATTCTATACGGTCTCTTTGCAATAGGTCCAGTGCCCGGTATTAAATCAATAAGAAACTCAATATCTCTATCTGGTGGCATACTTGGCAACTCCTCTGGAAACACATCCAGATAATCTCTCACAACTGGCACCTCTTCCAGGCTACCCCCCTTAAGAGAGTTCACCTGCACATGATTACGCTTATACTTACACACATATTTGATCCTCTTCCCTCCTGGTGAACTAAGAGTAATAGATCGACTGGCACAATAAATACGGCATTTATATAACTACAACCAATCCATACACAAAATAATATCCAGACCTTGTGACTTCAATATAATCAAATCCGTAGGAAAATCATGCTTTCCAATAGACAAAGTCAACTGATGGCAACCAACACCTGCTATCATCTCAGCCCCTGGGGACTCACTCTAATAGGCATACTAAGTGTTTTGGTTGGCAATCCATGTTTATCAACAAATACCCTCGAAATAAATGAATGCGATGCACCAGTATCAAAAAGAACAAGTGCAGGTACTGAATTAATCAAGAACTTACCAATCAATGCATCAGGTTCATTATAGACTTCCTCAACATTAACATGGTTGACATGACCCTTTTGGAAGGGGTTTGGCTTGCTGACTCCTGAATCCCCATTACCGTTCTTGTTCCCTGGACAAGCATTGGAGTAGTGGTCCATCTGCCTACACTTATAGCATTGAACCTGGCTAATATCCCTCTACACAGGCATACTCTGGTGGCTCTGGTTATTATTCCCTCCATTACCATTACCATTACCTCTACCATTGCCATTGTTACTCTTGTGTCCATTGTGATGATGGTGGCCATTATGGTTGTGGCCATTCCCTTCATGATGTGATGAGGACATCAATACCATTGTTACACCCACAGCCCCTACTGTTACATATACTGGACCAATTACTAGAGCTCGCGCACGCCAATTAAATTACCAGGTACTTTCGTTTCTTGGTAATGATTCTAATGTTCATGAGATTATGATGCTGCCTAAATTGGATACATTTGTTTTGCTTACAAATGAAGGGCCTAGCTTGGAGAAGGATGAACATTGGAGCAAGAACACGCATGGAGTTGATGGCATGCGCAAGGGGGTCAAGAACGGAGTTACAAGTGATGGTTTCAGGACTTGGAAGCCGCCATAAGGAGTGCATGAAGCCTTGGACGAAATATACAAGATGCCACTTCATAATATTCGTCCATAGGCTATTCTAGGTGCTGCGTCACCTTATTAATGGGCCATGCCCATGTAATTTCGAAATACTTAAGTATAGGCTATTTTTAGAGTTCGTATGTGTGGGAAAACAAGAGTTAGGGTTGGTTTCGGACCCCACCCTCAAGGGCCACGAAATTCCCCCCTCTTCTTCCATATATACAGCCCTTAGGGCGTCGTTTAGACTTTGGGTTTTGTTTAGATTAAAAGTTCGCCATAGCTGCAACTTCGCGTACTTCGTTTGTGTCCAACGACCAGACCAAGACGTCACAAAACCCCACCTTGATCAATAAAGCTTTCATCTTATATTCGCAATATCCCGATTGCAATCTCAGTTTCTTGCTTGTTCTTCGTTTGCTCGCAGGAAACAGACCCTCGTGGTCAGGTTGATCGTGCTCTGGCTTGGTCAATAACCCTCGGAAGTTGGTTTAGCGATTGCTAAGGCGCGACGTCTCGCACGTTCGTAGTCGGATCGTCAAGGTCGACTCCCACAGAAAACGATAGCCACCATCTCATCAAAACATCGGGACACCTTAGCCTCTATCAAGTGGTATCAGATTTCCAGGTTGCTCGGTGAGATTTTACAATTTTTCGTAGATTAGATCGAGTCTGTTCTTCATACCTACAGTCCACGAAAAAGCCAGAAAAAAAGAATTAGGGTTAGTTCATCATATCCGAACCAATCTGAGCCTTTGCATAATCTTTTTAGGGTTTTTGCTTTGTTGAATTTGCGGTTGCATCGTCGTGTCAAGTTGCTGGTCTTAGAGTCTAGTCTTTTAGAGTTTCGAGTTCTGGTCATAAGTTGTCACGCCGCCGCACCATCATCATCGCCCATCTACCACTTTTTCTTATCCGCCACCGCTCTGAATCCGTATCCATATACCACCACCAATCTGTATCCATATACCACCACCGCTACCATATACCACCACCGCTGCCATATACTAGAACCATATATCCACCACCAATCCAAGTTCTTCTCATATTAGGTTTGTTCTTGAGATCAATTTAAATTCCGATTCATGTTTCCTTGCCTGCATAGGTCTCGAAAAAAAAGAGTCTGGAGACCCCCGGGCAGTTTTTAGGCCAAAATTTTCACGGGCAAATTTTTTTCCCTATCCTATTTTTAGGCTTTTTTGAGTCTTTTGAGCCACGTGCCATCATAGTGATTTTTTGTCGCACTTTTTCGTCGTCGCTGCCCTGATTTCCGAAAAAAAAGTGAAAAAAAAATTCCGTGCCTATCCTATCAGTTTGACAAGGGAAGAGTTTTGAGACACTCGCCATTATAGTGATTTTTCGCAAAAAAAAAGAGGAGCGCAAAAAAAAGGAGCGCAAAAAAGAAAAAAAAAGAGCGAAAAAAGAGAGTTCCAGAGTGTGCTTTTCCCTTATTTACGTGCAGCGCCGTGATTTTGTTAGTGTTCCAGGCTCGCGTCTCTAGCACGGCCTAGCCTAGGACCAGCACAGTACCATTGTTGAGCGTTTATTCAACTTTGCATCTCTGAATTGATTATTGCTGACCCTTTTTGCTACCATACAATAAGCCTTCCCAGCTCCACATACATCTACGTCGTGCGTTTGACTCTCCCTGGCAATCGCTCTATCCAAGCTTTTGAGAGTTTTGACTACAACGGTTGCCGATCACCGCCTGCTGCTGGGTAAGAACTGGTAAGAATTTGAGATTTACTTGACAGATTTGTGACACCCGCCACCACCACCACTTGTTAGTAGTCTGTAGGATCATATTCTTGTGTGTTTCTATTGCTGCTAACCATGCCAGGATCACAAGCCGACGAGACTGACTGGGAGAACTTGACGAACAAGGAGCTTCATGATACGTTTCAGCAAATGATGAGTGGACAGGTGCACGATGTGATAAACAGATTTGAAGAGGCCATGGAGAAGATAGATGGCATGGAGAAGACGTTTGAAACAAAGCTCGATAACAAGTTTGCTGAATTGCTTTCGCGTTTTCCACCACCACCACCGGCTGCTCCTGCCGCACCTCTGCAACAACAACAACAACATCGACTACGTCCACGTCGGGAAACAGCCCTCCGCCGAGCGAGCCGTGTCCCTTTTCAGTCGGGCCAAACTGCTGGTGCTGCTGTTGATACTTCTGTGGCTCCTACTGCTGATGTGGAGGAGGATGATTATGTGGGAGATTATGAGGATGAGGTTGATCAAAATCAGAACTACGTGCCACCACTAGCACAGCAACCACCAGGTCGTCCACATGCAAATAATGGCAATGGTAGGGCTCACCCTCAGGTACGAGATCATGACCATCTCCCTAAACTAAAATTGAATATTCCACCATTTGAGGGTAGATATGTTCCTGATATATATCTTACTTGGGAGTTAGAAACCGAACAACGATTTACATGTTTACAATATCCCGAGGAGAGACGTGTTCCTGCTGCTGTTTGTGCATTCACTAGTTTTGCATGTGTTTGGTGGTCTGAGCATTGTAGATTATATCCTATTCCGGCTACTTGGGCTGCTTTGAAAACTGCTATGCGTACTCGTTGGGTTCCACCATATTATCAACGTGAATTACTTCAAAAATTGCAGCGCTTAAGACAGGGAAAAAATTCTGTAGAAGAATATTATCAGGAATTACAAACTGGCATGATTAGATGTGGTATTGTTGAGGAGAATGAAGCTATGCTTGCACGTTTTATGGGTGGATTAAATAGAGAGATTCAGACGATTCTAGAGTATAAGGAGTATACTAATATCACTCGTTTATTCCATCTTGCTTGTAAAGCTGAACGTGAAGTGCAGGATCGACAGGCATTGGCGCGGACTAACTTTTCTGCAGGTCGACCTTCATCATGGACACCACGTGCATCATCTACTTCCACATGTTCTGCTACACCGGCGCCTCCGTCGGCTGCCACCTCCAACCGTGATACAATAAAGCAGGCACAATCACCACTATCTGCCAAGAGCACACCTTCTGGGCCTGCAAAGAGCTTTTCTTCATCCATGGCATCAACAGGGCAAACACATGATATTATTTGTCGACATTGCAAGGGTGGGGGTCATTATGCGAGAGAATGCCCATCTAAGCGTGTGATGATTGTTACTGAGGATGGTGGGTATGAGTCCGCTAGTGACTATGATGAGGAGACCTTGGCTCTTATTACACGTGAAGAACATGGTGGAGACGATTCTGATCATGAGACGCAATACATGGCTCCTGAAGATGCTGACAGGTATGAATGTTTAGTTGCTCAACGTGTTTTGAGTGTGCAGGTTACACCAGCTGAGCAAAATCAGAGGCATAATTTGTTCCATACAAAGGGAGTTGTGAAGGAACGTTCTGTTCGCGTGATCATAGATGGAGGGAGCTGCAATAACTTGGCTAGCATGGAGATGGTGGAGAAGCTATCTCTCACCACAAGACCACATCCACATCCTTACTACATCCAATGGTTCAACAACAGCGACAAGGTTAAGGTAACACGTACTGTTCGTGTGCATTTTAGTATCTCTACATATGCTGATTATGTTGATTGTGATGTGGTACCTATGCAAGCATGTTCCTTATTACTTGGTAGACCATGGCAATTTGATAAAAATTTTGTACACCATGGTAGAAACAATCAGTATACTCTTGTTCATAACGATAAGAATATTACTTTGCTTCCTATGACTCCTGATTCCATTTTGAAAGATGATATTAATAGAGCTAATAAAGCAAAACAGGAGACAAATAAGAGTGAAAATCAGATTGTGGCAAAAGAATTTGAGCACCAAATGAAGCCTAATAATAAACCATCTACTGTTGTTTCTGAAATTAAATTGAAAAGTGCATGTTTACTTGCCACCAAATCTGATATTGATGAGCTAGATTTTAGCAAATCTGTTTGCTATGCTTTTGTGTGCAAAGAGGCATTATTTTCATTTGAGGACGTGCCTTCCTCTTTGCCCCCTGCTGTCACTAACATTTTGCAGGAGTTCGCTGACGTCTTTCCACAAGACGTGTGATAGAGGCAAAGGTGTCCCGTCTTTCGATGAGATGATGGATATCGCTTTGGTGGAAGTCGACTTTGACGATCCGACTACGAACGTGCGAGGACGTCGCGCCTTAGCAATCGCTAAACCAACTCCGAGAGGTTATTGACCACGCCGGAGCACGATCAACCTGACCACGAGGGTCTGTTTCCTGCGAGCAAACGAAGAACAAGCAAGAAACTAAGATTGCAATCTGGATATTGCGAATATAAGATGAAAGCTTTATTGATCAAGGTGGGGTTCTGTGACGCCTTTGTCTGGTCGTTGAACACAAACGAAGTACGCGAAGTTGCAGCTATGGCGAACTTTTAATCTAAACAAAACCCAAAGTCTAAACGATGCCCTAAGGGCTGTATATATGGAGGAAGAGGGGGGGAATTTCGTGGCCCTTGGTGGAGGGGTCCGAAATCAACCCTATCTCTTGTTTCCCCACACATACGGACTCTAAAAATAGCCTATACTTATGTATTTCGAAATTACATGGGCCTGGCCCAATAATAAGGTGACGCAGCACCTAAAATAGCCTCGGGACGAAATTTATGAAGTGGCATCTTGTATATTTCGTCCAAGGCTTTATGCACCCATTATGGTGGCTTCAAAGTCCTGAAATCATCACTTGTAACTCCGTTCTTGTTCCCCTTGCGCATGCCATCATCTCCATGCTTGTTCTTGCTCCAATGTTCATCCTTCTCCAAGCTAGGCCCTTCATTTGTAAGCAAAACAAATGTATCCAATTTAGGCAGCATCATATTCTCATGAACATTAGAATCATTACCAAGAAACGAAAGTAGATTCCGATTCGTGTTTCCTTGCTATTGAGAGTTGGCCACAACCCAAAACGGTCACACAAGTGAGGAGTTTTCTTGGCCTCGCTGGATGCTATAGGCGTTTTGTGAGAGATTTCAGCACCATTGTTGCACCTCTCAACGAACTTACAAAGAAGGATGTGCCTTTTCTTTGGGGTACCGCACAGGAAGAAGCCTTCACGGTATTGAAAGATAAGTTGACACATGCTCCTTTACTCCAACTTCCTGATTTTAATAAGACTTTTGAGCTTGAATGTGATGCTAGTGGAATTGGATTAGGAGGTGTGTTATTACAAGATGGTAAAACTGTTGCATACTTTTCTAAAAAATTGAGTGGGCCTAGTCTGAATTATTCTACTTATGATAAAGAATTATATGCTCTTGTTCGGACTTGTTTATGGCCCAAAGAATTTGTTATACATTCTGATCATGAATCTTTGAAACATATTAAAAGTCAAGCTAAACTGAATCGTAGACATGCTAAATGGGTTGAATTCATTGAGACTTTCCCTTATGTCATTAAACACAAGAAGGGAAAAGAAAATGTTATTGCTGATGCATTGTCTCGTCGCTATACTATGCTTTCACAACTTGACTTCAAAATATTTGGTTTGGAGACCATCAAAGATCAATATGTGCATGATGCTGATTTTAAAGATGTAATGCAGAATTGTAAAGAAGGAAGAATGTGGAACAAGTTTGTCGTTAACGATGGATTTGTGTTTCGTGCTAACAAGCTATGCATTCCAGCTAGCTCCGTTCGTCTTTTGTTGTTGCAGGAAGCGCATGGAGGAGGATTAATGGGACATTTTGGCGTGAAGAAGACGGAGGACGTACTTGCTACACATTTCTTTTGGCCAAAGATGAGACGGGATGTTGAGCATTTTATTGCTCGATGCACTACATGTCAAAAAGCTAAGTCACGACTCAATCCTCATGGTTTATATATGCCTTTGCCTGTACCTAGTGTTCCTTGGGAGGATATATCTATGGACTTTGTTTTAGGTTTACCTCGAACAAAGAAGGGGAGGGATAGCATATTTGTTGTCGTGGATAGATTCTCGAAAATGGCACACTTTATACCATGTCATAAAAGCGATGATGCTGTTAATGTTGCTGATTTGTTCTTTCGTGAAATTATTCGCTTGCATGGTGTGCCAAATACTATTGTTTCAGATCGTGATACTAAATTTCTTAGCCACTTTTGGAGATGTTTATGGGCTAAGTTGGGGACTAAACTGCTTTTTAGTACTACTTGTCACCCCCAAACTGATGGACAAACTGAAGTAGTCAATAGAACGTTGTCTACTATGCTTAGGGCTGTTTTGAAGAATAATAAGAAAATGTGGGAGGAATGCTTGCCTCATATTGAATTTGCTTATAATCGTTCATTGCATTCTACTACTAAGATGTGCCCTTTTGAAGTTGTGTATGGTTTCCTACCTCGTGCACCTATTGATTTGTTTCCTCTTCCATCTTCAGAGAAGGTTAATTTTGATGCTAAACAACGTGCTGAATTGATTTTAAAAATGCATGAGTTAACTAAGGAAAACATTGAGCGCATGAATGCTAAATATAAACTTGCTGGAGATAAGGGTAGAAAACATGTTGTTTTTGCACCTGGAGATCTTGTTTGGTTACATTTGCGTAAGGATAGATTTCCTGATTTGCGCAAATCAAAGTTAATGCCACGTGCTGATGGTCCCTTTAAGGTGTTAGAGAAAATAAATGATAATGCATATAAACTTGAGCTGCCTGCAGATTTTGGGGTTAGTCCCACTTTTAACATTGCAGATTTGAAGCCTTATTTGGGTGAGGAAGATGAACTTCCGTCGAGGACGACTTCATTTCAAGAAGGGGAGGATGATGAGGACATCAATACAATTGTTACACCCACAGCCCCTGCTGCTGTACATACTGGACCAATTACTAGAGCTCGTGCACGCCAACTAAATTACCAGGTACTTTCGTTTCTTGGTAATGATTCTAATGTTCATGAGAATATGATGCTGCCTAAATTGGATACATTTGTTTTGCTTACAAATGAAGGGCCTAGCTTGGAGAAGGATGAACATTGGAGCAAGAACAAGCATGGAGATGATGGCATGCGCAAGGGGAACAAGAACGGAGTTACAAGTGATGATTTCAGGACTTTGAAGCCACCATAATGGGTGCATGAAGCCTTGGACGAAATATACAAGATGCCACTTCATAAATTTCGTCCGGAGGCTATTTTAGGTGCTGCGTCACCTTATTATTGGGCCAGGCCCATGTAATTTCGAAATACATAAGTATAGGCTATTTTTAGAGTCCGTATGTGTGGGGAAACAAGAGATAAGGGTTGATTTCGGACCCCTCCACCAAGGGCCACGAAATTCCCCCCTCTTCCTCCATATATACAGCCCTTAGGGCATCGTTTAGACTTTGGGTTTTGTTTAGATTAAAAGTTCGCCATAGCTGCAACTTCGCGTACTTCGTTTGTGTTCAACGACCAGACAAAGGCGTCACAGAACCCCACCTTGATCAATAAAGCTTTCATCTTATATTCGCAATATCCAGATTGCAATCTTAGTTTCTTGCTTGTTCTTCGTTTGCTCGCAGGAAACAGACCCTCGTGGTCAGGTTGATCGTGCTCCGGCGTGGTCAATAACCTCTCGGAGTTGGTTTAGCGATTGCTAAGGCGCGACGTCCTCGCACGTTCGTAGTCGGATCGTCAAAGTCGACTTCCACCAAAGCGAAATCCACCATCTCATCGAAAGACGGGACACCTCCGCCTCTATCATGTGCCCTGTTGATGCTATGGAAGAAGAAGAACGCTGTGTAGGCCCCGCAGGTGCGCTCTTGGCAGATAATGGTGGTTGTGCCTGTTTTCTTGTATCACGGCTGGAGGTGGCACCTGATGGAAGTGCTGGTGCAGTTGAAGTAGAAGATGCACGTGGTGTCCATGATGAAGGTCGGCCTGCAGAAAAGTTAGTTCGCCCCAATGCTTGTCGATCCTGCACTTCACGTTCAGCTTTACAAGCAAGATGGAATAAACGAGTGATATTAGTATACTCCTTATAGTCTAGAATGGTCTGAATCTCTCTATTTAATCCACCCAGAAAACGTGCAAGCATAGCTTCATTCTCCTCAACAATACCACATCTAATCATGCCAGTTTGTAATTCCTGATAATATTCTTCTACAGAATTTTTTCCTTGTCTTAAACGCTGCAATTTTTGAAGCAATTCACGTTGATAATATGGTGGAACACAACGCGTACGCATAGCAGTTTTCAAAGCAGCCCAAGTAGTTGGAATAGGATATAATCTACAATGTTCAGACCACCATACACATGCAAAACTAGTGAAAGCACAAACAGCAGCAGCAACTCGTCTCTCCTCAGGATATTGTAAACATGTAAATCGTTGTTCAGTTTCTAACTCCCAAGTAAGATATATATCAGGAACATATCTACCCTCAAATGGTGGAATATTCAATTTCAGTTTAGGAATATGGACATCATCTCGTACCTGAGGTGGTGGTGCAGGCCTACCATTACGAATATATACCTGAGGTCGACCTGCTGGTGGTGGTGCAGGTGGCTGCACGTAGTGCTGATTTTGATCAACCTCATCCTCATAATCTCCCACATAATCATCCTCCTCCGCATCAGCAGCAGGAGCCACAGAAGTATCAACAGCAGCACCAACAGTTTGGCCAAACGCAAGAGGAACACGACTCGCTCGGCGAAGGTCTATTTCGCGATGTGGAGGTAGTCGTTGTTGTTGTTGTTGGAGAGGTGCGTTAGGTGCAGCGGGTGGTGGTGGTGGAAGACGCGCGAGCAATTCATTAAACTTGTCATCGAGCTTTGTTTCGAACGTCTTCTCAAGGCCAGTGATCTTGATGAGGACATCAATACAATTGTTACACCCACAGCCCATGCTGCTATACATACTGGACCAATTACTAGAGCTCGTGCACGCCAACTAAATTACCAGGTACTTTCGTTTCTTGGTAATGATTCTAATGTTCATGAGAATATGATGTTGCCTAAATTGGATACATTTGTTTTGCTTACAAATGAAGGGCCTAGCTTGGAGAAGGATGAACATTGCAGCAAGAACAAGCATGGAGATGATGGCATGCGCAAGGGGAACAAGAACGGAGTTACAAGTGATGATTTCAGGACTTTGAAGCCACCATAATGGGTGCATGAAGCCTTGGACGAAATATACAAGATGCCACTTCATAAATTTCGTTCCGAGGCTATTTTAGGTGCTGCGTCACCTTATTATTGGGCCAGGCCCATGTAATTTCGAAATACATAAGTATAGGCTATTTTTAGAGTCCGTATGTGTGGGGAAACAAGAGATAGGGTTGATTTCGGACCCCTCCACCAAGGGCCACGAAATTCCCCCCCTCTTCCTCCATATATACAGCCCTTAGGGCATCGTTTAGACTTTGGGTTTTGTTTAGATTAAAAGTTCGCCATAGCTGCAACTTCGCGTACTTCGTTTGTGTTCAACGACCAGACAAAGGCGTCACAGAACCCCACCTTGATCAATAAAGCTTTCATCTTATATTCGCAATATCCAGATTGCGATCTCAGTTTCTTGCTTGTTCTTCGTTTGCTCGCAGGAAACAGACCCTCGTGGTCAGGTTGATCGTGCTCCGGCGTGGTCAATAACCTCTCGGAGTTGGTTTAGCGATTGCTAAGGCGCGACGTCCTCGCACGTTCGTAGTCGGATCGTCAAAGTCGACTTCCACCAAAGCGAAATCCACCATCTCATCGAAAGACGGGACACCTTTGCCTCTATCACTCCCCTTCTTTGTTCGAGGTAAACCTAAAACAAAGTCCATAGATATATCCTTCCAAGGAACACTAGGTACAGGCAAAGGCATATATAAACCATGAGGATTGAGTCGTGACTTAGCTTTTTGACATGTAGTGCATCGAGCAATAAAACGCTCAACATCCCGTCTCATCTTTGGCCAAAAGAAATGTGTAGCAAGTACGTCCTCCGTCTTCTTCACGCCAAAGTGTCCCATTAATCCTCCTCCATGCGCCTCCTGCAACAACAAAAGACGAACGGAGCTAGCTGGAATGCATAGCTTGTTAGCACGAAACACAAATCCATCGTTAACGACACACTTGTTCCACATTCTTCCTTCTTTACAATTCTGCATTACATCTTTAAAATCAGCATCATGCACATATTGATCTTTGATGGTCTCCAAACCAAATATTTTGAAGTCAAGTTGTGAAAGCATAGTATAGCGACGAGACAATGCATCAGCAATAACATTTTCTTTTCCCTTCTTGTGTTTAATGACATAAGGGAAAGTCTCAATGAATTCAACCCATTTAGCATGTCTACGATTCAGTTTAGCTTGACTTTTAATATGTTTCAAAGATTCATGATCAGAATGTATAACAAATTCTTTGGGCCATAAATAATGTTGCCATGTTTCTAAAGTCCGAACAAGAGCATATAATTCTTTATCATAAGTAGAATAATTCAGACTAGGCCCACTCAATTTTTCGGAAAAGTATGCAACAGGTTTGCCATCTTGTAATAACACACCTCCTAATCCAATTCCACTAGCATCACATTCAAGCTCAAAAGTCTGATTAAAATCAGGAAGTTGGAGTAAAGGAGCATGTGTCAACTTATCTTTCAATACCGTGAAGGCTTCTTCCTGTGCGGTACCCCAAAGAAAAGGCACATCTTTCTTTGTAAGCTCATTGAGAGGTGCAGCAATGGTGCTGAAATCTCTCACAAAACGCCTATAGAATCCAACGAGGCCAAGAAAACTCCTCACTTGTGTGACCGTTTTGGGCTGCGGCCAACTCTCAATAGCTTCAATCTTGGCTTTATCAACTTCAATTCCCCGTGGAGTAACAACATAGCCAAGAAAAGATACTCGGTCGGTGCAAAAGGTGCACTTCCCAAGGTTACCAAACAAACGTGCATCACGTAGAGCAATAAAAACAGCACGTAAATGTTCCAAATGTTCCTCCAAAGATCTGCTATAAATCAATATGTCATCAAAGTAAACTACCACAAATCGTCCAATGAAAGCACGTAAAACTTCGTTCATTAATCTCATGAAAGTACTAGGTGCATTAGTTAACCCAAAAGGCATGACTAACCACTCATATAATCCAAACTTAGTTTTAAATGCTGTTTTCCATTCATCTCCCAATTTCATACGAATTTGATGGTAGCCACTACGCAAATCAACTTTGGAGAATATTGTAGAGCCACTCAATTCATCAAGCATATCATCTAGCCTAGGAATAGGATGACGATAACGAATAGTAATATTATTAATGCCTCTACAATCAACACACATACGTGATGTACCATCCTTTTTCGGCACTAGAATAATAGGAACGGCACAAGGACTAAGGGATTCGCGTATATAACCTTTGTCGAGAAGCTCTTGTACTTGACGCATAATCTCCTTCGTCTCCTCAGGATTAGTACGGTATGGTGCACGGTTTGGCAATGAAGCACCGGGAATTAAGTCAATCTGATGCTCAATCCCTCGAATAGGCGGTAATCCCGGTGGCACGTCTTGTGGAAAAACGTCAGCGAACTCCTGCAAAATGTTAGTGACAGCAGGAGGCAAAGAGGAAGGCACGTCCTCGAATGAAAATAATGCCTCTTTGCACACAAAAGCATAGCAAACAGATTTGCTGAAATCTAGCTCATCAATATCAGATTTGGTGGCAAATAAACATGCACTTTTCAATTTAATTTCAGAAGCAACACTAGATGGTTTATTATTAGGCTTCATTTGTTGCTCAAATTCTTTTGCCACAATCTGATTTTCACTCTTATTCTTCTCCTGTTGTGCTTTATTAGCTCTATTAATATCATCTTTCAAAATGGAATCAGGAGTCATAGGAAGCTAAGTAATATTTTTATCATTATGAAAAAGACTATACCGATTGTTTCTACCATGGTGTACATAATTTTTATCAAATTGCCATGGTCGATCAAGTAATAAGGAACATACTTGCATAGGTACCACATCACAATCAACATAATCAGCATATGTAGAGATACTAAAATGCACACGAACAGTACGTGTTACCTTAACCTTGCCGCTGTTGTTGAACCATTGGATGTAGTAAGGATGTGGATGTGGTCTTGTGGTGAGAGAAAGCTTCTCCACCATCTCCATGCTAGCCAAGTTGTTGCAGCTCCCTCCGTCTATGATGACGCGCACAGAACGTTCCTTCAAAACTCCCTTGGTATGGAACAAATTGTGCCTCTGATTTTGCTCAGCTTGTGTGACCTGCACACTCAAAACACGTTGAGCAACTAAACATTCATACCTGTCAGCATCTTCAGGAGCCATGTATTGCGTCTCATGATCAGAATCATCTCCACCATGTTCTTCACGTGTAATAAGAGCCAAAGTCTCCTCATCATAGTCACTAGCGGACTCATATCCACCATCCGCGGTAGCAATCATCACACGCGGAGATTTGCATTCTCTCGCATAATGACCTCCTCCCTTACAACGACGACAAATAATATCACTTGTGTGCCCTGTTGATGCCATGGAAGAAGAAGAACGCTGTGCAGGCCCCGCAGGTGCGCTCTTGGCAGATAATGGTGGTTGTGCCTGTTTTCTTGTATCACGGCTGGAGGTGGCACCGGATGGAGGTGCTGGTGCAGTTGAAGTAGAAGATGCACGTGGTGTCCATGATGAAGGTCGGCCTGCAGAAAAGTTAGTTCGCCCCAATGCTTGTCGATCCTGCACTTCACGTTCAGCTTTACAAGCAAGATGGAATAAACGAGTGATATTAGTATACTCCTTATAGTCTAGAATGGTCTGAATCTCTCTGTTTAATCCACCCAGAAAACGTGCAAGCATAGCTTCATTCTCCTCAACAATACCACATCTAATCATGCCAGTTTGTAATTCCTGATAATATTCTTCTACAGAATTTTTTCCTTGTCTTAAACGCTGCAATTTTTGAAGCAATTCACGTTGATAATATGGTGGAACCCAACGCGTACGCATAGCAGTTTTCAAAGCAGCCCAAGTAGTTGGAATAGGATATAATCTACAATGTTCAGACCACCATACACATGCAAAACTAGTGAAAGCACAAACAGCAGCAGCAACTCGTCTCTCCTCAGGATATTGTAAACATGTAAATCGTTGTTCAGTTTCTAACTCCCAAGTAAGATATATATCAGGAACATATCTACCCTCAAATGGTGGAATATTCAATTTCAGTTTAGGAATATGGACATCATCTCGTACCTGAGGTGGTGGTGCAGGCCTACCATTATGAATATATACCTGAGGTCGACCTGCTGGTGGTGGTGCTGGTGGCTGCTCGTAGATCTGATTTTGATCAACCTCATCCTCATAATCGCCCGCATACTCATCATCCTCCTGGGTACCAGCAGGAGCAGTAGAAGGAGCCAAAGAAACACCAACAGCAGTAACAGCGGCACCAGAATTTTGTCCTGGCACCATAGGAACACGCTGTTCTCGTCCATACTGATTCGGAAGGGGGCGTAGTTGTTGTTGTTGCAGAGGTGCGACAGGTGCAGCCGGTGGTGGAAGACGCGCAAGCAGTTCATTAAATCTGTTATCGAGCTTTGTTTCGAATGTCTTCTCAAGGCCAGTGATCTTCTCCATGGCCTCTTCAAAATTGTTCAGCACATCTTGTACCTGTTCAGTCATCATTTGCTGAAACTTATCATGAAGCTCCTTGTTCGATAAGTTCTCCCAGTCAATCTCGTCGGCTTGTGATCCTGGCATGGTTAGCAGCAATAGAAACACACAAGAATATGATCCTACAGACTACTAAGAAGTGGTGGTGGTGTATCACAAATCCGTCAAGCAAATCTCAAATTCTTACCAGTTCTTACCCAGCAGCAGGCGGTGATCGGCAACCGTTGTAGTCAAAAACTCTCAAAGCTTGGATAGAGCGATTACCAGGGAGAGTCAAACACACGACGTAGATGTATGTGGAGCTGGGAAGGCTTATAGTATGGTAGCAAAAAGGGTCAGCAATAATCAATTCAGAGATGCAAAGTTGAATAAACGCTCAACGACGGTACTGTGCTGGTCCTAGGCTAGACTGTGCTAGAGACGCGAGCCTAGAACACCAACAAAATCACGGCGCGGCACGTAAACAAGGGAAAAGCACACTCTGAAAAAAAAATTTCGCTCTTTTTTTTTGCGCTCTTTTTTTTTTCTTTTTTTGCGAAAAATCACTATAATGGCGAGTGTCTCAAAACTCTTCTTAGCTCAAACTGACAGGATGGGCACGAAATTTTTTCGACCAAATTTTTTTTTTGACTGTCCGGACCCAAAAACTGGAAACGGGTCAAAAAAAACTTCCTATAATGGCACCTGTCTCAAAACACTCAGAAACACCTAAAAATAGGATAGCCAGAAATTTTTTCGAAAAATGCGTTTTCGAAAAATTTTGGGCCTAAACGGAGCGTGGCTACCCGACTCCGGCAAGGAAACACGAATCGGAATCTAGATGGATCTCGAAAACAAACCTAATATGCAAGGAACTCGGATTGGTGGTGGATATATGGTGGTGGTATATGGCAGCGGTGGTGGTAGCGGTGGTAGTATATGGATATGGATATGAATCGGTGGTGGTATATGAATCGGTGGTGGTATATGGATACGGATTCGGAGCGGTGGCGGATAAGCGGTGGTGGTAGATGGCAGGGGCGATGATGATGGTGCGGCGGCGGCGTGACAACTTATGACCAGAACTCGAAACTCTAAAAGACTAGACTCTAAGACCAGCAACAAGACACGACGATGCAACCGCAAATTCAACAAAGCAAAACCCTAAAAAGATTATGCAAAGGCTCAGATTGGTTCGGATATGATGAACTAACCCTAAGTTTTTTTTGTGGCTTTTTCGTGCACTGTAGGTATGAAGAACAGACTCGATCTAAAGTACGAAAAACTGTAAAATCTCACCGAGCAACCTGGAAATCTGATACCACTTGATAGAGGCAAAGGTGTCCCGTCTTTCGATGAGATGATGGATATCGCTTTGGTGGAAGTCGACTTTGACGATCCGACTACGAACGTGCGAGGACGTCGCGCCTTAGCAATCGCTAAACCAACTCCGAGAGGTTATTGACCACGCCGGAGCACGATCAACCTGACCACGAGGGTCTGTTTCCTGCGAGCAAACGAAGAACAAGCAAGAAACTAAGATTGCAATCTGGATATTGCGAATATAAGATGAAAGCTTTATTGATCAAGGTGGGGTTCTGTGACGCCTTTGTCTGGTCGTTGAACACAAACGAAGTACGCGAAGTTGCAGCTATGGCGAACTTTTAATCTAAACAAAACCCAAAGTCTAAACGATGCCATAAGGGCTGTATATATGGAGGAAGAGGGGGGGAATTTCGTGGCCCTTGGTGGAGGGGTCCGAAATCAACCCTATCTCTTGTTTCCCCACACATACGGACTCTAAAAATAGCCTATACTTATGTATTTCGAAATTACATGGGCCTGGCCCAATAATAAGGTGACGCAGCACCTAAAATAGCCTCGGGACGAAATTT
This sequence comes from Triticum aestivum, assembly GCF_018294505.1. Taxonomy (NCBI): domain Eukaryota; kingdom Viridiplantae; phylum Streptophyta; class Magnoliopsida; order Poales; family Poaceae; genus Triticum; species Triticum aestivum. The sequence continues at coordinate 213,901,361 of NC_057794.1, read as the reverse complement.
ATGAAGTGGCATCTTGTATATTTCGTCCAAGGCTTCATGCACCCATTATGGTGGCTTCAAAGTCCTGAAATCATCACTTGTAACTCCGTTCTTGTTCCCCTTGCGCATGCCATCATCTCCATGCTTGTTCTTGCTCCAATGTTCATCCTTCTCCAAGCTAGGCCCTTCATTTGTAAGCAAAACAAATGTATCCAATTTAGGCAGCATCATATTCTCATGAACATTAGAATCATTACCAAGAAACGAAAGTACCTGGTAATTTAGTTGGCGTGCACGAGCTCTAGTAATTGGTCCAGTATGTATAGCAGCAGGGGCTGTGGGTGTAACAATTGTATTGATGTCCTCATCAACGTGCCACCAGGATTACCACCTATTCGAGGGATTGAGCATCAAATTGACTTAATTCCCGGTGCTTCGCTACCCAACCGTGCACCATACCATACCAATCCAGAGGAGACGAAGGAGATTATGCGTCAAGTACAAGAACTGCTTGAAAAAGGTTATATACGTGAATCCCTTAGTCCTTGTGCTGTTCCTATCATTTTAGTGCCGAAAAAGGATGGTACATCGCGTATGTGCGTTGATTGTAGAGGCATTAATAATATTACTATTCGTTATCGTCATCCTATTCCTAGGCTAGATGATATTCTTGATGAATTGAGTGGCTCTACAATATTCTCCAAAGTTGATTTGCATAGTGGATACCATCAAATTCATATGAAATTGGGTGATGAATGGAAAACAACATTTAAAACTAAGTTTGGATTATATGAGTGGTTAGTCATGCCTTTTGGGTTAACTAATGCACCTAGTACTTTCATGAGGTTAATGAACGAAGTTTTACGTGCTTTCATTGGACGATTTGTGGTAGTTTACTTTGATGACATATTGATTTATAGCAAATCTTTGGAGGAACATTTGGAACATTTATGTGCTGTTTTTATTGCTCTACATGATGCACGTTTGTTTGGAAACCTTGGAAAGTGCACCTTTTGCACCGACCGAGTATCTTTTCTTGGCTATGTTGTTACTCCACAGGGAATTGAAGTTGATAAAGCCAAGATTGAAGCTATTGAGAGTTGGCCGCAGCCCAAAACGATCACACAAGTGAGGAGTTTCCTTGGCCTCGCTGGTTTCTATAGGCGTTTTGTGAGAGATTTCAGCACCATTGCTACACCTCTCAACGAGCTTACAAAGAAGGATGTGCCTTTTGTTTGGGGTACCGCATAGGAAGAAGCCTTCACGGTATTGAAAGATAAGTTGACACATGCTCCTTTACTCCAACTTCCTAATTTCAATAAGACTTTTGAGCTTGAATGTGATGTTAGTGGAATTGGATTAGGAGGTGTGTTATTACAAGATGGAAAACCTGTTGCATACTTTTCTGAAAAATTGAGTGGGCCTAGTCTGAACTATTCTACTTATGATAAAGAATTATATGCTCTTGTTCGGACCTTAGAAACATGGCAACATTATTTATGGCCCAAGGAATTTGTTATACATTCTGATCATGAATCTTTGAAACACATTAAAAGTCAAGCAAAACAGAACCGTAGACATGCTAAATGGGTTGAATTCATTGAGACTTTCCCTTATGTCATTAAACACAAGAAGGGAAAAGAAAATGTTATTGCTGATGCCTTGTCTCGTCGTTATACTATGCTTTCACAACTTGACTTTAAAATATTTGGTTTGGAGACCATCAAAGATCAATATGTGCATGATGCTGAATTTAAAGATGTATTGCAGAATTGTAAGGAAGGGAGAACTTGGAACAAGTTCGTTCTTAACGATGGATTTGTGTTTCGTGCTAACTAGCTATGGATTCCAGCTAGCTCCGTTCGTCTTTTGTTGTTGCAGGAGGCGCATGGAGGAGGACTAATGGGACACTTTGGCGTCAAGAAGACAGAGGATATACTTGCTACACATTTCTTTTGGCCAAAGATGAGACGGGATGTTGAGCGTTTTGTTGCTCGCTGCACTACATGTCAAAGAGCTAAGTCACGACTCAATCCTCATGGTTTATATATGCCTTTGCCTGTACCTAGTGTTCCTTGGGAGGATATATCTATGGACTTTGTTTTAGGTTTACCTCGAACAAAGAAGGGGAGGGATAGCATATTTGTTGTCGTGGATAGGTTCTCAAAAATGGCACACTTTATACCATGTCATAAAAGCGATGATGCTGTTAATGTTGCTGATTTGTTCTTTCGTGAAATTATTCGCTTACATGGTGTGCCAAATACTATTGTTTCAGATCGTGATACTAAATTTCTTAGCCACTTTTGGAGATGTTTATGGGCTAAGTTGGGGACTAAGCTGCTTTTTAGTACTACTTGTCACCCCCAAACTGATGGACAAACTGAAGTAGTCAATAGAACATTGTCTACTATGCTTAGGGCTGTTTTGAAGAATAACAAGAAAATGTGGGAAGAATGCTTGCCTCATATTGAATTTGCTTATAATCGTTCATTGCATTCTACTACTAAGATGTGCCCTTTTGAAATTGTGTATGGTTTCCTACCTCGTGCACCTATTGATTTGTTGCCTCTTCCATCTTCAGAGAATGTTAATTTTGATGCTAAAGAACGTTCTGAATTGATTTTAAAAATGCATGAGTTAACTAAGGAAAACATTGAGCATATGAATGCTAAATATAAACTTGCTGGAGATAAGGGTAGAAAAGATGTTGTGTTTGCGCCTGGAGATCTTGTTTGGTTACGTTTGCGTAAAGATAGATTTCCTAATCTGCGCAAATCAAAGCAAATGCCACGTGCTGATGGTCCTTTTAAGGTGTTAGAGAAAATAAATGATAATGCATATAAACTTGAGCTACCTGTAGATTTTGGGGTTAGTCCCACTTTTAACATTGCACATTTGAAGCCTTATTTGGGTGAGGAAGATGCGCTTCCGTCGAGGACGACTTCATTTCAAGAAGGGGAGGATGATGAGGACATCAATACCATTGTTACACCCACAGCCCCTACTGTTACATATACTGGACCAATTACTAGAGCTCGCGCACGCCAATTAAATTACCAGGTACTTTCGTTTCTTGGTAATGATTCTAATATTCATGAGATTATGATGCTGCCTAAATTGGATACATTTGTTTTGCTTACAAATGAAGGGCCTAGCTTGGAGAAGGATGAACATTGGAGCAAGAACACGCATGGAGTTGATGGCATGCGCAAGGGGGTCAAGAACGGAGTTACAAGTGATGATTTCAAGACTTTGAAGCCGCCATAAGGAGTGCATGAAGCCTTGGACGAAATATACAAGATGCCACTTCATAATATTCATCCATAGGCTATTCTAGGTGCTGCGTCACCTTATTAATGGGCCAGGCCCATGTAATTTCGAAATACTTAAGTATAGGCTATTTTTAGAGTCCGTATGTGTGGGAAAACAAGAGTTAGGTTTGGTTTCGGACCCCACCCTCAAGGGCCACGAAATTCCCCCCTCTTCCTCCATATATACAGCCCTTAGGGCGTCGTTTAGACTTTGGGTTTTGTTTAGATTAAAAGTTCGCCATAGCTGCAACTTCGCGTACTTCGTTTGTGTCCAACGACCAGACCAAGACGTCACAGAACCCCGCCTTGATCAATAAAGCTTTCATCTTATATTCGCAATATCCCGATTGCAATCTCAGTTTCTTGCTTGTTCTTCGTTTGCTCGCAGGAAACAGACCCTCGTGGTCAGGTTGATCGTGCTCCGGCGTGGTCAATAACCCTCGGAAGTTGGTTTAGCGATTGCTAAGGCGCGACGTCACGCACGTTCGTAGTCGGATCGTCAAGGTCGACTCCCACAGAAAACGATAGCCACCATCTCATCGAAACATCGGGACACCTTAGCCTCTATCATGATGATTATGTCCATTACCTCCATGATGATTATGCCCATTACCTCTATTACCATCATATGAAGTGCGTGGCTTCTGCTGTGGTCCTGAATTATACCTGTTATTATTGTTGTACTTCCTCTTGCGATTCTCTATGGCATGTTGCTTTCCCTCCAGCACAATAGCCTTAGCAATCAAATCCTGGCAATTCCTAAAAGTGGCCACTGTCAACTGAAGGCTCAACTCATCATTAAGGCCCTCCAAGAATTTCTCTTGCCTAGCTGCATCAGTGTTAACATCATTAGGAGCATAACGTGCAAGATTATTAAATTCCTCCACATACGCATTAACTGTGCGACCTCCCTGGCGCAAACTGCGAAACTCCTTCTTTTTCAGACTCATAGCACTAGCAGACACATGTGCAGCACGGAAAGCATCCTGATACCGAGGCCATGTGATAGTAGCAATGGGATAAGTGACCAAGTAGTTGTCCCACCAAGCTGCAGCAGGACCCTCCAACAAATGTGAGGCAAACCTCACCCTCTCTGCATCAGTGCATCCAACCGTCTCTAGGTTCCTATTGACTGCATGGAGCCAGTCATCAACCACAATAGGTTCAGGGGAACCGGAGAACCTCTGAGGATTGAACCTCAAGAACCTGGTAAGCATATCCACAGGTGGCGGTGGCGGCGGATTGTTGTTGTTATTGTTGTTGTTCTGGTTCTGAGTAAGCAACTGGATCAACTGGGCCTGTCCCTCAATAACCTGCTGTATGTATGGTGGTACTCCATTGCCATTGTTGTCTCCTCCTGCAGTATTGCGTCTAGTATCACGCCTCAGCGGCATCTGGTGGGCAAGCATAGAAGAGTTATAGATATAATAGGGCCAAAGACTATATATATATATATATATATATATATATATATATATATATATATATATATATATATATATATATATATATAGTCGCATAATTTCGACACTAAGCAATTTAACAAACAACTATCAATCAAGCAAACAATCTAGTATCTTCATACCACGAAAGTGGGCATAATCAGATATGCTAACACGATTATGTTGTAATATAAAACAAACATGAATGGTGGTCTCAGCACTAGTTCCTACTTAACTGTTCAAGATACTTGAGGGAGTTAACTAATAAACAGCAAGAAGTATAACTAGCTGATAAAATAATTTTCACTCCTATGGCTTTTCTAATCCATTTTATAGGGTCACGTCCTACAGTCAACACACTGCTCTGATACCATCTGTAACGACCAAACCTCGAAGGATTTGAGTCTCTGTGCTTACCGTGCTAGTCCCTGGATCGAACTCGCTAGCACACACAGTATAGATGAATACCAGAATATCAAGTGCATCATTTATTACAACGTATGATCCAGAATATATAAAATAAAACAATCTGCATAGCACTTGGCTAGCTCTATTCAATCAAACATCGGAAAGTAGCAGAAAATAACGATGAGTCCCATCATAGCCCACTGGCGATGCTGAGTGCAGACTCGTGACCCTAACGGTACCTTACTCTTCGTCTGAATATCCTGCACCATGAGATGTTGCAGCCATATAGGTCAATACTTGGAATGTATTGGCAAGTTACACAGGAGTAATAATAAAGCAGACCTACATGTATATGCATAGTACAACAAAGGAAGGCTTGATGGTTTATTTTTGCAGAAAGCTGATTTTATCCTCATAACTACCTAACAGTCAAATTTTTATTAGTTCTTTTATTACTACAATTAAATGCACAAGGTTGAGTTGGCAAAATCAACTCCAACCTACCCTTTTATTAGGTTGCCCACAAATATTATCAAGTGTCACATCTGTCAAGATCATCCAACAACTGTAATGGCATAGTGGCTCAAAGTTGCCCATAACCGGGGGCACGGCTAATCATGATTAGTTTTAATACTCTGCAGAGTTTAGTACGCTTTACCCACTGTGATAGAGGCAAAGGTGTCCCGTCTTTCGATGAGATGGTGGATTTCGCTTTGGTGGAAGTCGACTTTGACGATCCGACTACGAACGTGCGAGGACGTCGCGCCTTAGCAATCGCTAAACCAACTCCGAGAGGTTATTGACCACGCCGGAGCACGATCAACCTGACCACGAGGGTCTGTTTCCTGCGAGCAAACGAAGAACAAGCAAGAAACTGAGATTGCAATCTGGATATTGCGAATATAAGATGAAAGCTTTATTGATCAAGGTGGGGTTCTGTGACGCCTTTGTCTGGTCGTTGAACACAAACGAAGTACGCGAAGTTGCAGCTATGGCGAACTTTTAATCTAAACAAAACCCAAAGTCTAAACGATGCCCTAAGGGCTGTATATATGGAGGAAGAGGGGGGGAATTTCGTGGCCCTTGGTGGAGGGGTCCGAAATCAACCCTATCTCTTGTTTCCCCACACATACGGACTCTAAAAATAGCCTATACTTATGTATTTCTAAATTACATGGGCCTGGCCCAATAATAAGGTGACGCAGCACCTAAAATAGCCTCGGGACGAAATTTATGAAGTGGCATCTTGTATATTTCGTCCAAGGCTTCATGCACCCATTATGGTGGCTTCAAAGTCCTGAAATCATCACTTGTAACTCCATTCTTGTTCTTGCTCCAATGTTCATCCTTCTCCAAGCTAGGCCCTTCATTTGTAAGCAAAACAAATGTATCCAATTTAGGCAGCATCATATTCTCATGAACATTAGAATCATTACCAAGAAACGAAAGTACCTGGTAATTTAGTTGGCGTGCACGAGCTCTAGTAATTGGTCCAGTATGTATAGCAGCAGGGGCTGTGGGTGTAACAATTGTATTGATGTCCTCATCAGACACCACGTGCATCTTCTACTTCAACTGCACCAGCACCTCCATCCGGTGCCACCTCCAGTCGTGATACAAGAAAACAGGCACAACCACCATTATCTGCCAAGAGCGCACCTGCGGGGCCTGCACAGCGTTCTTCTTCTTCCATGGCATCAACAGGGCACACAAGTGATATTATTTGTCGTCGTTGTAAGGGAGGAGGTCATTATGCGAGGGAATGCAAATCTCCGCGAGTGATGATTGCTACTGCGGATGGTGGATATGAGTCCGCTAGTGACTATGATGAGGAGACATTGGCTCTTATTACACGTGAAGAACATGGTGGAGATGATTCTGATCATGAGACGCAATACATGGCTCCTGAAGACGCTGACATGTATGAATGTTTAGTTGCTCAACGTGTTTTGAGTGTGCAGGTCACACAAGCTGAGCAAAATCAGAGGCACAATTTGTTCCATACCAAGGGAGTTGTGAAGGAACGTTCTGTGCGCGTCATAATAGACGGAGGGAGCTGCAACAACTTGGCTAGCATGGAGATGGTGGAGAAGCTTTCTCTCACCACAAGACCACATCCACATCCTTACTACATCCAATGGTTCAACAACAGCGGCAAGGTTAAGGTAACACGTACTGTTCGTGTGCATTTTAGTATCTCTACATATGCTGATTATGTTGATTGTGATGTGGTACCTATGCAAGCATGTTCCTTATTACTTGGTAGACCATGGCAATTTGATAAAAATTCTGTACACCATGGTAGAAACAATCACTATACTCTTGTTCATAAGGATAAAAATATTACTTTGCTTCCTATGACTCCTGATTCCATTTTGAAAGATGATATTAATAGAGCTAAGAAAGCACAACAGGAGAAGAATAAGAGTGAAAATCAGATTGTGGCAAAAGAATTTGAGCAACAAATGAAGCCTAATAATAAACCATCTAGTGTTGCTTCTGAAATTAAATTGAAAAGTGCATGTTTATTTGCCACCAAATCTGATATTGATGAGCTAGATTTCAGCAAATCTATTTGCTATGCTTTTGTGTGCAAAGAGGCATTATTTTCATTCGAGGACGTGCCTTCCTCTTTGCCTCCTGCTGTTACTAACATTTTGCAGGAGTTCGCTGACGTTTTTCCACAAGACGTGCCACCGGGATTACCGCCTATTCGAGTGATTGAGCATCAGATTGACTTAATTCCCGGTGCTTCACTGCCAAACCGTGCACCATACCGTACCAATCCAGAGGAGACGAAGGAGATTATGCGTCAAGTACAAGAGCTTCTCAACAAAGGTTATATACGCGAATCCCTTAGTCCTTGTGCTGTTCCTATTATTCTAGTGCCGAAAAAGGATGGTACATCACGTATGTGTGTTGATTGTAGAGGCATTAATAATATTACTATTCGTTATCGTCATCCTATTCCTAGGCTAGATGATATGCTTGATGAATTGAGTGGCTCTACAATATTCTCCAAAGTTGATTTGCGTAGTGGCTACCATCAAATTCGTATGAAATTGGGAGATGAATGGAAAACAGCATTTAAAACTAAGTTTGGATTATATGAGTGGTTAGTCATGCCTTTTGGGTTAACTAATGCACCTAGTACTTTCATGAGATTAATGAACGAAGTTTTACGTGCTTTCATTGGACGATTTGTGGTAGTTTACTTTGATGACATATTGATTTATAACAGATCTTTGGAAGAACATTTGGAACATTTACGTGTTGTTTTTATTGCTCTACGTGATGCATGTTTGTTTGGTAACCTTGGGAAGTGCACCTTTTGCACCGACCGAGTATCTTTTCTTGGCTATGTTGTTACTCCACAGGGAATTGAAGTTGATAAAGCCAAGATTGAAACTATTGAGAGTTGGCCGCAGCCCAAAACGGTCACACAAGTGAGGAGTTTTCTTGGCCTCGCTGGATTCTATAGGCGTTTTGTGAGAGATTTCAGCACCATTGCTGCACCTCTCAATGAGCTTACAAAGAAAGATGTGCCTTTTCTTTGGGGTACCGCACAGGAAGAAGCCTTCACGGTATTGAAAGATAAGTTGACACATGCTCCTTTACTCCAACTTCCTGATTTTAATAAGACTTTTGAGCTTGAATGTGATGCTAGTGGAATTGGATTAGGAGGTGTGTTATTACAAGATGGCAAACCTGTTGCATACTTTTCTGAAAAATTGAGTGGGCCTAGTCTGAATTATTCTACTTATGATAAAGAATTATATGCTCTTGTTCGGACTTTAGAAACATGGCAACATTATTTATGGCCCAAAGAATTTGTTATACATTCTGATCATGAATCTTTGAAACATATTAAAAGTCAAGCTAAACTGAATCGTAGACATGCTAAATGGGTTGAATTCATTGAGACTTTCCCTTATGTCATTAAACACAAGAAGGGAAAAGAAAATGTTATTGCTGATGCATTGTCTCGTCGCTATACTATGCTTTCACAACTTGACTTCAAAATATTTGGTTTAGAGACCATCAAAGATTAATATGTGCATGATGCTGATTTTAAAGATGTAATGCAGAATTGTAAAGAAGGAAGAATGTGGAACAAGTTTGTCGTTAACGATGGATTTGTGTTTCGTGCTAACAAGCTATGCATTCCAGCTAGCTCCGTTCGTCTTTTGTTGTTGCAGGAGGCGCATGGAGGAGGATTAATGGGACACTTTGGCGTGAAGAAGACGGAGGACGTACTTGCTACACATTTCTTTTGGCCAAAGATGAGACGGGATGTTGAGCGTTTTATTGCTCGATGCACTACATGTCAAAAAGCTAAGTCACGACTCAATCCTCATGGTTTATATATGCCTTTGCCTGTACCTAGTGTTCCTTGGGAGGATATATCTATGGACTTTGTTTTAGGTTTACCTCGAACAAAGAAGGGGAGGGATAGCATATTTGTTGTCGTGGATAGATTCTCTAAAATGGCACACTTTATACCATGTCATAAAAGCGATGATGCTGTTAATGTTGCTGATTTGTTCTTTCGTGAAATTATTCGCTTGCATGGTGTGCCAAATACTATTGTTTCCGATCGTGATACTAAATTTCTTAGCCACTTTTGGAGATGTTTATGGGCTAAGTTGGGGACTAAACTGCTTTTTAGTACTACTTGTCACCCCCAAACTGATGGACAAACTGAAGTAGTCAATAGAACGTTGTCTACTATGCTTAGGGCTGTTTTGAAGAATAATAAGAAAATGTGGGAGGAATGCTTGCCTCATATTGAATTTGCTTATAATCGTTCATTGCATTCTACTACTAAGATGTGCCCTTTTGAAGTTGTGTATGGTTTCCTACCTCGTGCACCTATTGATTTGTTGCCTCTTCCATCTTCGGAGAAGGTTAATTTTGATGTAAACAATGTGCTGAATTGATTTTAAAAATGCATGAGTTAACTAAGGAAAACATTGAGCGTATGAATGCTAAATATAAACTTGCTGGAGATAAGGGTAGAAAACATGTTGTGTTTGCACCTGGAGATCTTGTTTGGTTACATTTGCATAAGGATAGATTTCCTGATTTGCGCAAATCAAAGTTAATGCCACGTGCTGATGGTCCCTTTAAGGTGTTAGAGAAAATAAATGATAATGCATATAAACTTGAGCTGCCTGCAGATTTTGGGGTTAGTCCCACTTTTAACATTGCAGATTTGAAGCCTTATTTGGGTGAGGAAGATGAACTTCCGTCGAGGACGACTTCATTTCAAGAAGGGGAGGATGATGAGGACATCAATACAATTGTTACACCCACAGCCCCTGCTGCTGTACATACTGGACCAATTACTAGAGCTCGTGCACGCCAACTAAATTACCAGGTACTTTCGTTTCTTGGTAATGATTCTAATGTTCATGAGAATATGATGCTGCCTAAATTGGATACATTTGTTTTGCTTACAAATGAAGGGCCTAGCTTGGAGAAGGATGAACATTGGAGCAAGAACAAGCATGGAGATGATGGCATGCGCAAGGGGAACAAGAACGGAGTTACAAGTGATGATTTCAGGACTTTGAAGCCACCATAATGGGTGCATGAAGCCTTGGACGAAATATACAAGATGCCATTTCATAAATTTCGTCCCGAGGCTATTTTAGGTGCTGCGTCACCTTATTATTGGGCCAGGCCCATGTAATTTCGAAATACATAAGTATAGGCTATTTTTAGAGTCCGTATGTGTGGGGAAACAAGAGATAGGGTTGATTTCGGACTCCTCCACCAAGGGCCACGAAATTCCCCCCTCTTCCTCCATATATACAGCCCTTAGGGCATCGTTTAGACTTTGGGTTTTGTTTAGATTAAAAGTTCGCCATAGCTGCAACTTCGCGTACTTCGTTTGTGTTCAACGACCAGACAAAGGCGTCACAGAACCCCACCTTGATCAATAAAGCTTTCATCTTATATTCGCAATATCCAGATTGCAATCTCAGTTTCTTGCTTGTTCTTCGTTTGCTCGCAGGAAACAGACCCTCGTGGTCAGGTTGATCGTGCTCCGGCGTGGTCAATAACCTCTCGGAGTTGGTTTAGCGATTGCTAAGGTGCGACGTCCTCGCACGTTCGTAGTCGGATCGTCAAAGTCGACTTCCACCAAAGCGAAATCCACCATCTCATCGAAAGACGGGACACCTTTGCCTCTATCAACAAGTAGTACTAAAAAGCAGTTTAGTCCCCAACTTAGCCCATAAACATCTCCAAAAGTGGCTAAGAAATTTAGTATCACGATCTGAAACAATAGTATTTGGCACACCATGCAAGCGAATAATTTCACGAAAGAACAAATCAGCAACATTAACAGCATCATCGCTTTTATGACATGGTATAAAGTGTGCCATTTTCGAGAATCTATCCACGACAACAAATATGCTATCCCTCCCCTTCTTTGTTCGAGGTAAACCTAAAACAAAGTCCATAGATATATCCTCCCAAGGAACACTAGGTACAGGCAAAGGCATATATAAACCATGAGGATTGAGTCGTGACTTAGCTTTTTGACATGTAGTGCATCGAGCAATAAAACGCTCAACATCCCGTCTCATCTTTGGCCAAAAGAAATGTGTAGCAAGTACGTCCTCCGTCTTCTTCACGCCAAAGTGTCCCATTAATCCTCCTCCATGCGCCTCCTGCAACAACAAAAGACGAACGGAGCTAGCTGGAATGCATAGCTTGTTAGCACGAAACACAAATCCATCGTTAACGACAAACTTGTTCCACATTCTTCCTTCTTTACAATTCTGCATTACATCTTTAAAATCAGCATCATGCACATATTAATCTTTGATGGTCTCTAAACCAAATATTTTGAAGTCAAGTTGTGAAAGCATAGTATAGCGACGAGACAATGCATCAGCAATAACATTTTCTTTTCCCTTCTTGTGTTTAATGACATAAGGGAAAGTCTCAATGAATTCAACCCATTTAGCATGTCTACGATTCAGTTTAGCTTGACTTTTAATATGTTTCAAAGATTCATGATCAGAATGTATAACAAATTCTTTGGGCCATAAATAATGTTGCCATGTTTCTAAAGTCCGAACAAGAGCATATAATTCTTTATCATAAGTAGAATAATTCAGACTAGGCCCACTCAATTTTTCAGAAAAGTATGCAACAGGTTTGCCATCTTGTAATAACACACCTCCTAATCCAATTCCACTAGCATCACATTCAAGCTCAAAAGTCTTATTAAAATCAGGAAGTTGGAGTAAAGGAGCATGTGTCAACTTATCTTTCAATACCGTGAAGGCTTCTTCCTGTGCGGTACCCCAAAGAAAAGGCACATCTTTCTTTGTAAGCTCATTGAGAGGTGTAGCAATGGTGCTGAAATCTCTCACAAAACGCCTATAGAATCCAGTGAGGCCAAGAAAACTCCTCACTTGTGTGACCGTTTTGGGCTGCGGCCAACTCTCAATAGCTTCAATCTTGGCTTTATCAACTTCAATTCCCTGTGGAGTAACAACATAGCCAAGAAAAGATACTCGGTCGGTGCAAAAGGTGCACTTCCCAAGGTTACCAAACAAACGTGCATCACGTAGAGCAATAAAAACAACACGTAAATGTTCCAAATGTTCTTCCAAAGATCTGCTATAAATCAATATGTCATCAAAGTAAACTACCACAAATCGTCCAATGAAAGCACGTAAAACTTCGTTCATTAATCTCATGAAAGTACTAGGTGCATTAGTTAACCCAAAAGGCATGACTAACCACTCATATAATCCAAACTTAGTTCTAAATGTTGTTTTCCATTCATCTCCCAATTTCATACGAATTTGATGGTAGCCACTACGCAAATCAACTTTGGAGAATATTGTAGAGCCACTCAATTCATCAAGCATATCATCTAGCCTAGGAATAGGATGACGATAACGAATAGTAATATTATTAATGCCTCTACAATCAACACACATACGTGATGTACCATCCTTTTTCGGCACTAGAATAATAGGAACAGCACAAGGACTAAGGGATTCGCGTATATAACCTTTGTCGAGAAGCTCTTGTACTTGACGCATAATCTCCTTCGTCTCCTCTGGATTGGTACGGTATGGTGCACGGTTTGGCAGTGAAGCACCGGGAATTAAGTCAATCTGATGCTCAATCCCTCGAATAGGCGGTAATCTCGGTGGCACGTCTTGGGGAAAAACGTCAGCGAACTCCTGCAAAATGTTAGTGACAGCAGGAGGCAAAGAGGAAGGCACGTCCTCGAATGAAAATAATGCCTCTTTGCACACAAAAGCATAGCAAACAGATTTGCTGAAATCTAGCTCATCAATATCAGATTTGGTGGAAAATAAACATGCACTTTTCAATTTAATTTCAGAAGCAACAATAGATGGTTTATTATTAGGCTTCATTTGTTGCTCAAACTCTTTTGCCACAATCTGATTTTCACTCTTATTCTTCTCCTGTTTTGCTTTATTAGCTCTATTAATATCATCTTTCAAAATGGAATCAGGAGTCATAGGAAGCAAAGTAATATTTTTATCCTTATGAACAAGAGTATAGTGATTGTTTCTACCATGGTGTACAGAATTTTTATCAAATTGCCATGGTCTACCAAGTAATAAGGAACATGCTTGCATAGGTACCACATCACAATCAACATAATCAGCATATGTAGAGATACTAAAATGCACACGAACAGTACGTGTTACCTTAACCTTGCCGCTGTTGTTGAACCATTGGATGTAGTAAGGATGTGGATGTGGTCTTGTGGTGAGAGAAAGCTTCTCCACCATCTCCATGCTAGCCAAGTTGTTGCAGCTCCCTCCGTCTATTATGACGCGCACAGAACGTTCCTTCACAACTCCCTTGGTATGGAACAAACTGTGCCTCTGATTTTGCTCAGCTTGTGTGACCTGCACACTCAAAACACGTTGAGCAACTAAACATTCATACCTGTCAGCGTCTTCAAGAGCCATGTATTGCGTCTCATGATCAGAATCATCTCCACCATGTTCTTCACGTGTAATAAGAGCTAATGTCTCCTCATCATAGTCACTAGCGGACTCATATCCACCATCCGCGGTAGCAATCATCACACGCGGAGATTTGCATTCTCTCGCATAATGACCTCCTCCCTTACAACGACGACAAATAATATCACTTGTGTGCCCTGTTGATGCTATGGAAGAAGAAGAACGCTGTGTAGGCCCCGCAGGTGCGCTCTTGGCAGATAATGGTTGTTGTGCCTGTTTTCTTGTATCACGGCTGGAGGTGCCACCTGACGGAAGTGCTGGTGCAGTTGAAGTAGAAGATGCACGTGGTGTCCATGATGAAGGTCGGCCTGCAGAAAAGTTAGTTCGCCCCAATGCTTGTCGATCCTGCACTTCACGTTCAGCTTTACAAGCAAGATGGAATAAACGAGTGATATTAGTATACTCCTTATAGTCTAGAATGGTCTGAATCTCTCTATTTAATCCACCCAGAAAACGTGCAAGCATAGCTTCATTCTCCTCAACAATACCACATCTAATCATGCCAGTTTGTAATTCCTGATAATATTCTTCTACAGAATTTTTTCCTTGTCTTAAACGCTGCAATTTTTGAAGCAATTCACGTTGATAATATGGTGGAACCCAACGCGTACGCATAGCAGTTTTCAAAGCAGCCCAAGTAGTTGGAATAGGATATAATCTACAATGTTCAGACCACCATACACATGCAAAACTAGTGAAAGCACAAACAGCAGCA